>NC_142799.1:75602946-75641669 GCF_049724085.1 Artemia sp. Qi Xiang Cuo | reverse complement strand
GTGTGTAAAGCATAGCATATATTAAAAAAGTAAACTAACCTAACCTAGGTACCTCCCCCCCCCTTAAACCCCAAAAAACAACATTTTAAATATCGTAAACGCAATGAAAACTACTCTTTGTATTCCATTTCAAGAGACCGCTATTGATAAATAATCAGTCTGGCGGGTTTCGTCTCTCATTAATATATAAAAGCGACCATATAGCGCACCAGTACCGAATATATATATATATATATATATATATATATATATATATATATATATATATATATATATATATATATATATATATATATATATATATATATATATATATATATATATATATATATATATATATATATATATATATATATATATATACTTGAGTCAAACAATAAAGGTCACCTAACCTAACCCATAATTAAATCTCACAAGTTTATCAACCAATTTATAAATTATAAACTGAATGGATTCTTTTGGTTCCAAGCCTAACTGCAGTTCGTTTACTTTTCCCAGCATTTAAACCGTTCTGACCTTTGTTCGTATTAAATAAAAATAAAAAGTTTTTTAAATTGAAAGTAGGGAGCGACGTTAAAACTTAAAACGAACAGAAATGATTCCGTATATGAAAGGGGCTGTCCCTTCCTCAACGCCTCGCTCTTTACGCTAAAGTTTTTTATTGTTTAAAAATAATAGAGTTGTGAGACAGAGTCAAACTTTAGCGTAAAGAGCGAGGCGTTGAGGAGGGGACAGCCCTTTCATATACGGAATAATTTCTGTTCGTTTTAAGTTTTAATGTCGCTCCTTACTTTCAGTTTAAAAAACTTGTTTTTTTTATTTAATTTCTGATCGTTTTTTAGTTAATGTAGCTTTTATTTGCATAAAAATTTTACTTTTCTTTTGCTAAATGGATGTCTTTACAAATTAACTTACGTAACTAACTTCTATATTCGTAGGCTATATTTTTCTTCTGGCAAAAAATACAAAGTTGCAGATTTTTGCAGATATGAGCTTGAAACCTATGTAATAGGGTTTTCTGATACGCTGAATCTGACGGTGTGATTTTCATTAAAATTCATTCACTTGTAGGGGATGTTTCCCCCCTCTTTAAAAAATTGAGTAAATTTTCTCAGGCTCGTAGCCTTTGATGAGTAATACTAAACTTAATAAAATTTATATATTTAGAATCAGCATTATAAACACATTCTTTTGATACATTTATTGACATCAAAATTCCGTTTTTTAAAGTTTCGAGTACTGTTGAGCCGTATCGCTTGTTTTTTTATTTTTTTTTATTACGTATATGTTATTACGTATATGATGGGGTTCTCCCCTTAGTCAATACCTCAGCCTTTACGTTAAAAGTTAAAACTAAATTTGATTCACAAACCCCTGAAACACCAAGGCCGTTTCATTAGAATAGATAGCTCTTTTGAAAGCACTAAAAAAAACGGTAGCGTAAAGAGCGAGGTATTGACTTGGGGAGAACCCCCTCACATACGTTATAATTTCTGTTCGTTTTAAGTTCTAATATTCCTGCTTACATTTCAGTTGAAAAAACTTGTTTTTTTTTATTTAATTTCTGATCGTTTTTTAAATAATACTTGGAAATCCAGCGCCCCCTTCATAGAAATGTACCTTCCCCCAACGGAACATCCTCCACTTAAATATTCTCCAGAGTAACCCCCTCCTCTAGCCCCCCCCCCCTTCCAGAAAAAATCCTTCCTGAAAATGGTTATTTACTTCCCAATAACCAATAAATAATGCTGGCAAGTCCTGCGCCCCCTTCATGGCAATTTCCCTTCCCCCATGAAAGCTTCCTTCATGAAAAGATCCTCCAACATAACCACCGACCCACCCTTACCTCCCCCTACCAGAAAAAAAAGCTCCAGAAAACTTCTGTATACTTACCAATAACCAATACTATATGTTAACATTGGGTAAAGTTAATAACTTTTAGCCCTTCCTCTGGGAGCTTCGGGGGATTAAGTCATCCTAAAAGACATATTTATCATATTTTCCACCATGTTGAACAAAATGGCTATCTCAAAATTTTGATCGGGTGACTTTGGGAAAAAAATAAGCGTGGGAGGGGGCCTAGTTGCCCTCCATTTTTTTTGGTCACTTAAAAAGGGCACTAGAACTTTTAATTTCCGTTCCAATGAGCCCTCCCACGATATTCTAGGACCACTGGGTCGATACGATCACCCCTGGGAAAAAAAAAAAAATAAAAAAATAAACACTCATCCGTGATCTTTCGTCTGGCAAAAAATTCAAAATTCCACATTTTTGTAGATAGGAGCTTGAAACCTCTACAGTAGGGTTCTCTAATACGCTGAATATGATGGTGTGATTTTCATTAAGGTTCTATAACTTTTAGGGGGTCTTTCCCCCTTTTTTGAAAATCAGCCAAATTTTCTAAGGCGCGTAACTTGATACTTGAGCACTAAACTTGATGAAAGTTATATATTTGAAATCAGCATTGAAATCTGATTCTTTTGATATATCTATTGGTATCAAAAACCCGTTTTCTAGAGTTTCGGTTACCATTGAGCCGGGTCGCTCCTTACGGCCGGGTCGCTCCTTAGTTCGTTACCACGAACTGTTTGAAAGTCATCATTCGTTTCAGAACAATTATTAAAATCAGTACTGGTTGAATATTTTACCTGCGTTTTAATTAAACAATTATAAATTGAAATCCTAAATTGATCCTAAATTCCACTACATTTTTATTGATACTAATACCCCAATAAATTATCGTTTTTTATGTCTATAATTTCTCTGAAACTTTGTGAAAGTCCTAAAGACCTATCTACCATTTTTGTCTGATCAAATAAAATAATGTGATGGGGAAAATTATCTACATGTTCTGCAACAGCTGACTCAATCGTTTCGGTTTTTTATTATGTTTTAGAGAGCAATCTATGGCATTCTTGTGTTACTGTAGCCTAATTTCTAAAATCTGCTATCCGGAAAATATGATTTCTCAAATAATTGAAAAAAGGAAAAAAAGTTAATGGAACCTGAAATATTAGAAGAAGATAGGTCAAATCAAGAAACAAATTGCATAACTTTGCCTTATATCCCAATATTGTCGCAAAAAATAAGAAGAGGATTAAAACAACGTAATATAATAACAGCATTTAAATCAGGACAAATTATAAGATCTTAGCTAAATAATGGAAAAGACAAGGTACCGAGAAATATGCAAAAGGGAGTTTAAAAAATTGCACGCTCTTGTGGTAAATTTTAAGTGGGAAGAACACAGCAGATTTTAGAAAATAGGTAAGATAATCTATGGGGGTATTAGTATCAGTAGAGATGAAGGGGAATTTAGGATCAATTCAATTTATAATCGTTTAATTAAAAAGCAGGTAAAATATTCAACCAGTACTGATTTTAATAATTGTTCTGAAACGAATGATGACCCTACGAACAAAGGTTTGAACGGTTTAAATGCTGGGAAAAGTAAAGAACTGCAGCTAGGCTTGCAACCAAAAGAATCCATTCAGTTTATAATTCATAAATTGGTTGATGAACTTGTGAGATTTAATTATGGGTTTCGGGCCGGGGTTTAGATGACCTTTGTTGTTTTGCTCCAGTATAAACATATTCTTCATTTTTCGGTAGATTTCCATTGATTTGTGAGGAGACGAATAGTACCCTTATAGACATTCGTTTTTGTCAGCGAATGGAAGTGTTATTTAAGATGTGAGTCTAATTCCTACTTATTGATTTATATTTCTTTACTTTTTGTTGTTGTTTCTTTTCTTTTGTCTCTCTCTCTCTTCGATTGTTAGTCTGGTTTTATTTCGATGTATATTATTTTTAAAGAACATTTTTTTTTGTTTTTTTCTTTTTTCCGTTTAGAAAGGCTCCCGGAAGTAGGGCCGAAATATTCGGAGTGTTTTTTTTAATTAATTGTTTTTTTTATTGTTATTTATTCACTGCTTTAATAAAATTAAGACCCGTTTTTCTTGCTTAATTTTTCGTAAATGGAAAAGCAGCGTGGTCTTAGAAAATTATTTAAAATAAATTTGTGCAAAAAAATTATTATGTACTTATACAAAAACTAACAAATCACTGCAGCACCAAGCCACCTGAGGCCAACACAGCTACGCACGCTCCTCCTCCATCCCAATCTATTCAAAAGCTTCCTCTTTACGCCCTTCCAGGAAATTTTAATTTCCTTTAAATCCTTCTTTACGACAGCTTCCCACCCCAGACGACGACTTCCTGCTTTCCATTTATTTCTAGACGGTTTATCAAAAAGGAAAATCTTCGGCAATCTGTCATCCTTCATCCACAGAACGTGCCCTAGACATCTCAACCTTTCTTTCCTTATAGCCCTAGTAAGCGGGATTGAACCACATTTTTCAATTTTTTTTAATTATGACAAAACACCCTGAGCCTTCGCTATTCTACTTTTAACACTGCTCTCACCATCTTAACTAATAATACTACCAAGCTAAGTGTAGCTGCCTACCAGATCAATCTTCTCGTTACTCAACGTCGCCTTGTCATCTTGACTTTTTCCTAGTCTTTGTGACTTATTCTTCTTAACATCAATTCCCAAACCTATCCTTTTACCCTGAACTCACATAACATCTAAAAGCTCATTCAATTTGCTCACACTTTCATCTAGGATGCTTAAATCATCAGCATAATTTATGTCCAGGAGAGTTTTTCCTCCTCATTTGATTCCGTGGTCTCCCATTAATAATAATAATAATAATAATAATTTATTTATAACCCACTTTTATACAAAACAAGCGGAGTAAAGCACACTAAAAAGGAAAAAAAAAAAAATCAATCAAATACACAGAAACAAAGATAACTTAAACCTTAATCACTGACAAAAACACACGGATAATATCATGGTTTGGGCCTAGGGACACAAATGCATTTCTTGTCAAATTATTACTAAGCAATTCAATCGATTGGATAATGTCGGTAGCAACATATTTCTCAATATTTCTCAATAATACGTGTATTACGATATGAAGTGGGAAGGTACAATAAAAATTTGCAATATCTAAAATAAGCGATACGGATCTGTCGCAAGTCATTCTTATTCAATAACAAATACATTCCACTTAAAAACAAGACAGAATGGTCACAATATGTGGAATACATTTTAGCTAAAGCTCGGCGTGAATATTTTCCACGGTTAGGTACAATTTTCGCATATCCGATCTTCAACTTTTCTTTAACGTCTCTCAGAACTTGAAGTTGCTAAAAAGTGAGTGTAGGACAAATACTAATTCCTAACCACCGTAAACTTGTAACATTGCTAATTACTGAGGATCCACAGGACAAATTTTGAGCAGATGATTTGGGATTGAAAACTAAATATTCGCATTTATCAAAATTCAAAAACAGACCAACATCCCGAAACATCATAAAAATACGTTGCACCGATAATGCCAAAATAGACTTGGTTCGGCTTAAAACTAGCAGGTCTTCCGGATACTTAATATAAGACACATCAGATAAATTATAAAAATACGAAGGCTTGATTCCTAATAACACATTTTGATTGCAAGCATTAAATAGATAAGGTGATAGCACCCCACCCTGTCGTACTCCAGATTGAACTGTATATTACCGTAGTACCCTGTACCAGATTTTAAACGAAGAAACGAATTACTATACCAAAATTTAAGTAAATGTATGACAGAAGGGTTCACTCCCAACTCTGACAAAGAGTGCCAAATTTGTGCATGGCAAATGCCATCGAAGGCTTTAGATAAATCCAAAGCGCAAATATGTAATTCATAACCTTTAGACTGGGGATCATAAGGAGTTGAAGCTAAAACCTTAAGCGCATGTTGACACCCAATACGAGGTTGAAGTCCAAATTGGTTAGAGTCTTTCACAGTTCGCTCAATAATATATGGGAGCAGAACATATTCAAAAACCTTCCTAATATTGCAAGCAACAGTGATGGGCCTATATGAACTGCAATCAAAAGGGTCTCTTCCGCGTTTAAGAATCGAAGTTACCATTCCGCAAAGGAAGGAATCAGGCACCATTGACAAAGATAAACAGAACTGAAAAAGTAACTGGAGCTGAGCGACTAGTGCAGGACAATCACAACGTAAATGGTGAGCGCTAATCCCATCAAGATCACTTGATTTAAACTTAAGTTTAAGCATACAATTAACAATACTTTTAGTTGAGACGGGAATAACATGACGTTGCAAAACTTTAGGTGGCAAAAATTTAGAAATTAAGCACTGAAAATGATAATGAACAGTATACTCAATCTTACAAAAAATACTTTTACAATGCCCAAGCCAAGACGAATCTGGGATAACATCACTAGTCCCTAATGAATAAAATTTAGACGTATTAATGACTTCTTTCAATTGTACTTCACTTTTAGGGAACTCAGCACCATTATATCAAACCAAACCTTGCCTTTCCTGTGCTCCTTAAGACAAAATCCATCAAAATAATCTACATAAAAGGGGATACAACACAACCCTACGCAACTCCCGATTTAATACAAAGCCAGCTGCCTACCTCATTTTCTACTTTAACCGCAGCAGTGTTATTCTTGTATATAGCACTAATCACTTGAATTTATTTGTCTGGTATACCATATAAGGATAAGACCTTTGCTAAAGCTCTTTCATCAACAGAATCGACCGCATGTTCATAATCTATAAAACTGAAGACCAAAGGTGTTTGAAAACTAAGGTACTTCTCAGTTATTAACCTAAGAGTGTAAACTTGGTCGACACATTCTCTACCTTTTTTATAACCGCAATGTTCTTCTGTTAAAACTTTGTCTACAGCATCCCTCAGTCTAAAAATTATCATATTACTAAGTAGTTTGCTACCTACAGAGACCAGACTAAGGCCTCAGTAATTAAGACACTCACTTTTATCACCTTTCTTATACAGTGGTTTAAATAAGGTTTTCCTATAATCGTTAGGTACGTCCCCGTTTTTAAAAATCATATTCATAATCTTCAGTAACTTTTTTCTAACCTCAGAGCCACCATATTTAATAAACTCACTTACCAAACTTTCAGCACCTGGAGCATTATTATATGTTAATTCTTTTAGTACTGTCGCTAATTCTTCCTCACAAAGCAAATCTTCCTTCCCCTCCAAGGTATCACAAAGTTTTTCATTTTCCTCTGTATCTTTTCCTTCAACTGTATCTCGGTTTAGCACATTCTCAAAACCATCTCTCTTTAACTCTTTTCTTATCACTAACTGTGGGACCGTTCCTATCTTTAACAGGAACCAGTCCGGATTGACTACTCCCTCTCAATTTATTAACATGCAGGTACAATATTTTACTATTATGCCGACTAGCTGCATCTTCCAGGTCCTCGGCAATATTATCCATGGCCTCTATTTCACACCTCCTTACTTCACATTTTAATACTTTCTCCACTTTCTTTACATTCCATTTGTTTTTATGTATTCCATTACTCAGATAATTCTTGTACAAACCCCTTCTCCTCTCTATCAAACATAAAGCTTTTCACTAAAATTCCTAGCTACAGTCTTAGTTGTCTTCTCTAACCCGCCATCAGCAACTTCACAAACTGTTTTTCTGAAATTATTCCAGCCCTCTTCCGCATTGTCAAATTTTTTACTCTTGAGTTTAGTATTCAACTGTTCCTGGAAAATTTCTCTCAAATTCTTATCCTAGAGTTTACCAACATCATAACTTCCCGGGAGGTTGTTACCCTTCCGAAGTTTTAGCTTTAAATTAACCCTAGACACTACTAAATAATGATATTTACTTTTAACATCAATAACGGTGCTACTATATACCCTAGTATCTTGTATTGATCCAGCCAGTCTTCGATTTACTGCAGCATAATCAATAAGGTTTGCTGTCTTACCATCAAGTGAATACCATGTCAACTTATGGACCATTTTATGACCAAACACCGTATTGGTTGTAACTAGATTGTTAAACCTACAAAATTGTAAAAGTTTGTAGCCATTACTGTTTTCTTTTCCTACGCAAAATTTACCTAGGCTAGGACACAATCTATCCCTATTTCTTCCGACCTGGGCGTTAAAATATCCTAGTAAAAACACCATATTTTTATCTGCGACCCTGTCTATTTGCTCCTGTAAATGGTAGTAAAATGCATCTGAGTCATTAGTATCTCCGTCAGTCGGTTCAGCAGGGGCATATAGAACTATAACTGATACCCTAAACTTTTTAGCCATAAAACGAACAATTAGTATTCTATTATTATTACCTTCCCAGCACCATACCCATACCCTCCCAGTTTTTTAACGTAGTAACACTCCAAGTTCCAATTTTCATGTTCTTTAAATCATTGAAATTATTCTGGCCTCAGGAAAAGCAATGATCCCGGATACTTGTGCAGAACTGGAATCAACTTGTCTTTTCAAGTCTACTCAAAAGCGCTTAAGCCGACATAGAACCGGATAGCAAGAAGCCCGTGAGACCTCCAGTATGACTGAAGACTTTGTGCAATCCTGGGCCCATCTTGGTCACAACATGGTTTGCAGCACTTGACGATGCTATTCTATCAACAAGAGTCAAAATCCTGCACTGACAGCACCAAGCCTATTACCTCCGACTCATTATATAATCATGCCTACAAATATTATGCTACTACGGGGAGGCGATCCATAGTAGATATATTTGCTAGGAAGAGTATTTTCATCCCAAAAAGTCCCGTCAAAACATACCAAGCCCAGAAGAATTATCCATTAATCAAAATCCAGTGCGAATACTGTGTCGTTTACTAGGCTATATTTTCTTGAGGAGCGCCACTCCTCAAGTGGGAATAGAGTTGAACGCAAGGTCCCCAGTCTTGCAGGTACCCCGAAAGAGTCAAGACAGCCTTTTGCAGAGGCCGTTGTTCATAGATCTGGATCTTACGCCCTGCCGCAGCTGTCCTTCTGTAGAGGATCCTCCCACGATGGTGTAGTGCATCACCATGCAATTTAACCCATTACTGGGAGAAGGTTTGTAACACATAAGACGCAAGGACACGTCGGTGGGCCCTATTGAGTTTAAATTTGAGGGGCTTTCTTCCACCTCCACCTGTATTTATGGCCCCGGGTGAGGGTGCCCCAGTTTCTATTATGGAACCCAAGGGATAAGGTCTCTTCTTGGTCCGTACCTCCTATGGAGGTACCCTACATATCTGTAGGCCGTTCCCCTATTGCCACCTAAAGACACGCTGAGTGACCTGGGGGAGACCCTTAAAGAGCAGTAAACTCATAAAGCTTTTTTGGGGGGAGGGGAGGATAAAATCTTTTAGGGGTAAATATCTCAAATTATCTTTGGAAAAAGCTTATGTGATGAATTCTTGTAATTGGTTCGTCTCATTTACTTATTTTCAGTGAACGCGAAGTAATCTGTTACGAATAAATATATGTGCGAACATTTTTATCTTATAATCAATGTTTTGAAGCAATTAAAGAATATTATAGGAGTTATTTAACGTCGTATTGCTTATGGAATTATGAAGCTACAGTGTATTAATAACAGAAAAAATCTTTTTGGCCGTTTCTAGCTTAACACAAGACAGGAAATCAAAAAAATTAAGATCATATTTCACGGGATCATTTCCAAAGGATGTTTTCTTAGGTTGTGCTAGGAAACTGACGACTCCTCTAAGCTTGATAGTGAGCAGGGTTGCCATCTGTAGAATGGAAGGCTATTTTAATACTGTTTTATTATGTGTAAAACTGTAGGACGAGCTCAGGGTTGCTAAAATAGCATGCATTTTAGCACTATTTTAGCACTATTAGAGTCAATTTTTCGATTATAGCACTGAAAATCACTGAGTAGTACTCAAATTTGGGCAATTGTGGCACTTAAACAACTGACTGCAGTGGCAACCCGAATGATGAGTGGAAACAGCTATCTCTGAGTGGGAGAAGGACCGGTTCTGTCTAATGTCGAAACTTGGTTATTGAGGACCGTTCCTCGCAGCTATTTTGGCTAGTTAAGATTAGATAGATATAATCTGAAAGATGTAGAAGTGTAAATCTCTGTGATATTTCTGATTGGCATTGGTATGAGATATGACTTATATTCTCTATATATTAATCAGGGTTGCCATCGTTAATGAATCACTACCAAACATGATGATTTACAGGTAATTCAGTAAACAAATTGAAATTTAATTTCGTGTTTGTAAATCCAATATCTTTGTCTTTCAACAAGTTGGAATATCCATAATGATTAGGGAATTCCAAGAAGGCCTTACATATGGAATTCAAACGATGTTCGGCTGTTGAAATTCCAGTTTATATTACAAATAAATTTTGTTGAATTATAAACAACTTTTTTTTTTACAATGCAGGCAATTGAATTAGTTTTAATGGAATACAAAAAGTGAAAAAAATGAAAAATAGGAAATGTTTGCATCTGGCGACAAGGACAGGAGGGAATAATTGCGAAACGTTGAAATATCAAAATAAAAGAAAAAAGAGAAAGCTGGGATCCTGCTAGCAACTAGAATAAAAAGTACGAAAAAGTTTCATTCTACAAGATATACTTTCTCCCCCAGGCTTTGTCAACGGGTATCACTTACTGGTCAAATTGTTCGAAAACTGTTATCATTGCTAAAACTTTTTATTCCCCTTCTCTGCTAATATTATACTCTGTTTGAGCCCCGGAAAGTTAATTATTTTTTTTTTAATTTCATTAATCCAAGGATTCAGTTCCCCGGTCAGCGGTTATAGCTAGTAATTTATCAGAGCAACGCAAGAAATCACTTTTCTTAATATCATGAAGGGGGAACTTTTCTTTCTCAGTAATATATGAAGATTTTATGTTTTGGCAATGTAAAAAGTAAGAGTATGTGAAGTGATACTTCTAAAGCGAAAAAAAAAATCAAGAGGCTGAAGAGTGAAGTAGAACTATAAGACTTGATTCAAATTGATTGCATTTAGAATTCATTAAACAGTAATTTTTCAGCAGTATTCGCGATCTTTTCTGTTCATTATTAGTGCTGTAAAACTATCTTGATTGTCTTATGAATAATTGAAAAAAAAATTCCGAAAAATAAGTTTTTCAAAGAAAAGTAAAGGCCATTTTAAATTTAAGCTCAGCAGATACAAATACCTGTTAATATTCAAACTGAAAACGACCAGAAATTACTATAAAAGAATAAATGAAACCCAAAACGAACCGAAATTAAATAAACAATCATAGCAAAAAACATACAACAAGTAATAATATAAATGAATAAATAGATCTTAAAGTGAGTAATGGTTGAATTGAACATGAAAATCAAGCTTAAAACGAAAAAAATATTTTACTATTGAAGCATAAATGAAACTTAAAACGAACAGAAATTCAATAAACAATCAATTCAAGCAAACATACAATAGATAATGATGTAAATGAATAAATAAATCTTAAAACGAGTGAAACTTAAAGTGAATTTGAAATTCAAGCTTGAAACGAACAAAAATCACTACAAGCAAGAGTTTGGGTATCGCCTCCTTTTCTCAATGTAAAAGTCTAAAACCTACTGCGTCACTGGCGCCTTACTGAAAACCAATTTTATTACAAATATTTTCTTTTGTACTTCATATTGAAATAAACATAAGATTATAGTGAAATTTTGAACTGATGAGCTTTCAGCAATTAATATCATTATACATCAAATATTCAGTTTAATTTATTAATTCTTTCTAAAATTGTTCAAGACGAATAAAGTTTCACTACAAACAAGAGTTTGGATACTTCCCCCCTTCTTAACTGTAAAAACCAAAAGCCTACTGCTTCATTCACGCTTCACTGAAAGCGAATTATGTTACAAATATTGTCTTTTCCAGTTCTTGCAGAATTGAAAATAAAAATAAAATCACAGTGAAATAAATTCTTGAACTGATGCATCTTTCAACAATTAAAATCACTATAAACCAAAAATTCAACTTGATATTGTTTAAACTATCCAAGACTGTTCAAGACACATACATTTTTCCGTAAAGCGCCTATGACGTAGTAGGTTTAAAATTGTCATAGTGAGAGAAGGAGGCGGTACCCAAATTCTTGTTTGTAGTGATTTTTGTTCGTTTCAAGTTTGATTTGCATATTCAATTTAGGTTTCACTCGTTTTGAGATTTATTTGTTTATTTACATTAATATCTATTTATGTGTTTGCATTGATTGCTTATTTAATTTATGTTCGTTTTAAGTTTCATTTATGCTTCAATAGCAAAATATTTTATTTCGTTTTAAGCAGGATTTTCATATTCAATCTAAGCATTACTCACTTTAAGATCTATTTGTTTATTTATATTATTATTTGTTGCATTTTTTAAGCTATGATTGTTTATTTAATTTCTGTTCGTTTTGGGTTTCATTTATTCTTTAATAGTAATTTCTGGTCGTTGTGAGTTTTAATTTTAAAGGTTTTTGTATCTGCTGGGCTTAAGTTTAAAATGGCCTTTACTATTCTTTGAAAAACTTATTTTTCGGTAAGTGTTTTTAATGAATTTTTGTTCATTTTTGATTGCAAAAGTTTCAAGTTTTTTTAAAAATTTATTTCAAAATCAAACTTAAAAAAATATATCAGATTTTCATCAAAGTATCAAAACTGGTATCAAAATAACAATATCAAAGTGAAAAAATGAGTTTTTGTCAACCTCGGAGTTTTTATTATGTGATGTTAGAACAATTTTTAACAAAATGGCTATGTCAAAATTTTTATTGGATGGGTTTGGGGGAAAAAGGGCATGGGAGAGGGCCATTGCCCTTTGATCTCTTTTGACTCTTTAAAAGTGAACTAGAACTTTCTATTTTCAATCAAATGAGCCCTCTCTGAAGTCTACCCGAGTATCCCTTCTATAAGAACCATATATACCCCCAGAGTATAACTTACAACGCCTGTCCCTCGGACCTGGGGGTTGCGTTGATCCCGGAGTTTTAAAATCTGATATTTGAACTATTTCTAACAAGAAAGTAACCTCAAATTTTTAACAGATGGGTTTACCCATCCGATAAACCCAAAGGCGTGTAGGGTGGGAGGGGCTAGTTGCCATCCGACCTTTTTTACTCCGAGAACATGAGCTAGAACTTTTACTTTCCATTCAAATGAACCCTCTCTGAAGTTTATACGCACATCCCTTTCGTAAGAACCCTTTTCGTAAGCATCCCTTTCGTACGGCCCTAGGACATAGATTACAATGCCTGCCCCCCGTGCCCAGGGGGGTTGTGTCTACACCGAAGTTTTCGTTATCTGACCTTTTAACTATTTTAAAAAATGGCTATCTCAAAATTCATATCGGATGGGTTTGGGGGAAAAGGGCGTGGGGGAGCTAGGGGCCCTCCGATCTGCTTGGACTCTTCAAAATTAATCTAGAACTTTCAATTCAAATCAGCCCTCTCTGAAGTTTATACGAGCATCTCTTCCATAAGAACCATATATGCCTTCAGGGCCTAACTTGCAACGCAAGCCCCCGGGCCCTTTGTGGTTGTGTCAATTCTGGAGTTTTTTTTATCTGACCTATGAACTTTTTTTTTAACAAAATAGCTATCTAAAAATTTTTATCGGATGCATTTGTGAGAAAAGGAGCGTGGGGGGTAGTTTCCCTCTGATCTCTTTTGACTCTTAAAAACTGAACTAGAACTTTCAATTTCAATCAAATGAGCCCTCTCTGTAGTTTATACGAGCATCTCTTCCACAACAGCTGTATATGCCCCCCAGGCATAACTTACAACGCCTACCCCGGACCCTAAAGGATGGCGTCAACTCCGGGGCTTTCGTTTTATGATCTTTGAATCATTTTGAAAAAATGGCTCTCTCAAAGTTCTTATCAGATGAGCTTGAGGAAAATAGGGCGTGGAGAGTGAGGGGGCTAGTTGCCCTTCGATCTCTTTTAACTCTTAAAAAGTGAACGATAACTTTCAATTTCCAGTCATATGAGCCCTCTCCGAGGTTTCTACGAGCATTTCTTCCATAAGAACTATATATTCCCCCAGAGCACTACTTACAACACCTGCCTCTGGGCCCTGTGGGGCTGTGTCAACCCTGAAGTTTGTATGATCTTTGAACTATTTAAAAAAAAGTCTATCTCAAAGTTCTTATTGGATGGGTTTGAAGAAAAAAGGGCATGGAGGGGGAGGAGTGAGTTGCCCTCTGATATCTTTTGACTCTTTAAAAGTGAACTAGAACTTTCAATTTCCAGTCAAATGAGCCCTCTCCAAAGTTTATGCGAGCATACCTTCCATAAGAACCATATATGACCCCAGAACAATACTTATAACACATGCACCGGGCCCTGGGGGGTTGCTTCGACACAAGAGTTTTTCTTATCTGACTTTTGAACTATCTTTGAAGTAATTGCCAAACGTAAAGGAGTTTTTGTTATATGATCTTTGAAGTATTTTTAACAAAATGGCTATCCCAAAATTGTTATCAGATAAATTTGTGGAAAAATGGCTTGAGGGAGGGGGGGCTAGTTGCCCTCTGATTGTCGAAAGTTCCGATAGAACTTTCGACTTCCAATCGAATGAGCCCCCGAAAAAAGTTTACATGACAAAACCTTCTATATGAAGTGCATCTGGAAAAAAATAAATGGAGTGTGGGGGGGGGGTGGCTAGCTGCCCTCCGATCACTTTTGACTCTTAAAAAGTGAATTACAACTTTCAATTTCCAATGAAATGAGCCCTCTATGAAGTTTATACGAGCATCCCTTCCATAACAACCATATATGCCCCCAAGACATAAATTACAACACCTACCCCCGGGCTCTGGGGTACTGTGCCGACACCGGAGTTTTTGTTATCTGAACTTTGAACTATTTTTAACAAGATGTCTATCTCAAAATGCTTTATCTGATGTATTTAGGGCGTGGAGGGGGAGACTAGTTGCCCTCCGATCTTTTTTTACTCTTAAAAAATGTACAAGAACTACCAATTTCCAATCAAATGAGCCCTCTTCGAAGTTTATATGAGTTTCCCTTCCATAAGAAATATATATGCCCCCAGATCACTGCTTGCAACGCCTGCCTCTGGGCCCAGGGGGGTTTCGTTGACACAGGAGTTTTTCTTATCTCACCTTTGAACTATTTTAGGCTATTTTAAAAGTTTTATCGGATGGACTTGGGGAAAATGGGTGTGTGTGGGGGGGGGGCTAGTTGCCCTCGGATATCTTTTGACTCCTAAAAAGTAAACTAGAACATTAAATCTTCAATCAAATGAGCCTTCTCTGGAGTTTATACGAGCATCCCTTTCATAAGAACCATATACGCCCCCAGGACAATACTTACAACGTCTACCCGCTGGGCACTAAGGGTTGTGTTGACAACGGAGTCTATTTTATCTAATTTTTGAACTATTTTCAAAAAACTTTTTTCCCTTAAACCTTTTGACTCTTAAAAAGTGAATTAGAACTTTCAGTTTCCAATCAAATGAGCCCTTTATTAATTTATACGAGCACCCCTTTCATAAGAACCATACATGCCTTTAGGGTATAACTTAGAACACCTTCCCCCGAGTCCTGGGGGGTTGTACTGACACCGAAGTTTTTCTTATCCGACCTTTGATTTTTAACAAAATGTCCGTCTCAAAATCAGATGGGTTTCGAAAAGAAGGCATGGGGGGGCTAGTTGCCCTCCAATCTGTTTTGACTATTAAAAAGTGAGCTTAAACTTTTTATTTCCAATCAAAGGAGCTCTTTTTGAACTTTCTAAGACCATGTTTTCTATAAGAACCTTTTATGTCCCCAGGGCACAATTTACAACCCTTGCCCTGAGTACGGGGGGGCTGTTATCCTCAAAGACCTAATTTCCAGAATTTTCACCTACGTAGAACAAAAAGGCTATTTCAAAATTTTGATTGGATGTATTTGGGGAAAAGGTGGGCGTGAGAGGGGGATTAGTTGCCCTCCAATCACTTTTGACTATTAAAAAAGGTACTAGCCCTTTGAATTTCCAATCGAATGAGCCCGTTTTGAAGTTTCTACGACAAAGCTTTCTATAAAAAGCTTATATGCCCCCAGTGTATAACGTGCAACCCTTGCCCTGAGCGCTTTGGGGGGAGTGTCCTCCTCAAAAACATAATTTCTATCTGGAAATCAACTACATAGAACAAAATGGCTTTCTCAAAGTTTTATTGGATGTGTTTGGGGAAATGGTGGGCGTGGAAGAGGTATTATTTACCTTCCAATCACTTTTGACCCTTAAAAAGGGCACTAAAACTCCCGATTTTCAATTGAATGAACCCCCTCCGAAGTTTATGAAACGACCCCTTCCATACGAAGTGCCTCTGAGAAAAAAAATAATAATAGTAAATAATAAAACATTGGAGCCGTATAGCCTTTACTATAGTCTATAGCGTTGCATCTGATATGTTTCTAGTATTCAGGCACATTATGGGCGTGAACTCCATAAACTAAAAGTTAAGCAAACGAGAAGTGTTTGGATTTTTAAACTATATTCGACATCTTAAGTGTCAAATATTTAGACATGCCACTTCCACGCCTTTTTAAGCCACCTCCCTAGACCCTAAGACACCCAATCAACATTTGGAGATATTAATTTGTTTCACATTGAAAATTCCAATCAAAACACCTCTGGAGATAAAAGGATCCTTAGCATCCTTGGAGAAAGCACTGAGAATTGCCAATTACAAATAGATTTTATAGTAGAAAAGGAGAAGAATAGTATAGCTATGTGCATCACTGGGATAGATCTAAAAATAGCTTATGACGATAAACATCAAGAGAAGTTATGTGACCTACTTTAGAGAGAGAGGCGTAAGAATACAAGTGACATATTACAGATTATTGACAGAATGAGTCTTGAGGAATTTATCACATGATTTTTGCAAGGAAAAACATAATTATTGTATGGACATAGAATGAGAATAATTTTTTTTTTAATTTAGAAAGAGAGAAAGACTTGAAATATTAATTGCTTATCAACTAAGGGTAAATCTGAGGGAATGGTAACTCCATTAAGAGATGCATATCATTTTTTATTTTGGAGGGATGTTTTGAGAATAATAATTCAAATTTCTGAAGAGAAAGGGTTTAAATTTTAATCACTTACAGAACAATCAATAGAAATCAAGTAGTGATAGGGTTATAAATCCAAAATGACAAGAATATCACAAAGAACAATTAATGAAATTTCCAAAGAGAGAAAAGTTTGAAATATTAAGTGCTTATCAACTAAGGGTGAATCTGAGGGAAAAGTGATTCCATTAAGAGATACATATTGTTTTGTTTTGGAGGTATGTCTTGAGAATAATTATTTAAATTTCAGAAGAAAAAGAGTTTAAATTTAATCTCTTTCATGACAATCCTTAGAAATCAAGTAGTGAGATGGTTATGGATTTGAACCATCAAGGTCCCCAACCACTAAAGACCCTAACCACAAAAGCCCTCAACCTACAAGGGTCCCCTCCCCCAACCTCCGATAAACCCTCCTCCTCCCAATTTTTAACCCCTCCTCCATTTTTATGCTTTTTTTAAGTTTAATTTTTTGAACTTTAATTTCTATATTCTTTTTTAACATAGAAATTTTTTCAACTTTTTTTACATGTCTTAGAGTGATATAAAATATGAATAAAACAAAAAAAAATCATTAATATTTTCAAAATACAAAATGAGAATGATATAAATATGTTAGTTTGTAGCACTTTTATCTTTTTTTGGACTGAATTTTTTTGGTCTTGGAAAATTATTAAACTTTTTTTTTTGTCTTTGAGACAACTCAGAAAAGATCTTGAACTCTTCTACGCTTCTTCGAGAAAACTCTAAAGACCCTAACCACAAAAGCCCTCAACCTACAAGGGTCCCCTCCCCCAACCTCCGATAAACCCTCCTCCTCCCAATTTTTAACCCCTCCTCCATTTTTATACTTTTTTTAAGTTTAATTTTTTTAACTCTTTTTTGAACTTTAATTTCTATATTCTTTTTTAACATAGAAATTTTTTCAACTTTTTTTACATGTCTTAGAGTGATATAAAATATGAATAAAACAAAAAAAATCATTAATATTTTCAAAATACAAAATGAGAATGATATAAATATGTTAGTTTGTAGCACTTTTATCTTTTTTTGGACTGAATTTTTTTGGTCTTGGAAAATTATTAAACTTTTTTTTTTGTCTTTGAGACAACTCAGAAAAGATCTTGAACTCTTCTACGCTTCTTCGAGAAAACTCAGATGAATAAATTTTAAGCACTGTTATGGGGATACTATGAAGGATATGATATATGTCTCAAACATTTTTAACTGTTTCAAAAGTGTTTGACTAATTCAAAATGCCTTAACTCTCTTATTTTGAAATCTAAGAAGTTACTGGGCATATAGGTTTTAGCGCTAGGATATCATTAGAAACATGAAGGCACATTTTTATGAAAACTTAAATAAGGTTTTTAAAACATTTTAATGAACTTAAATAAAATCGAATAAGTTTTAAGCAATGTTACGGGGATACTGTGAAGGAAATTATACAAGTCTCAAACATTATTTTACTAATTCAGAAATTTATAACTGATTAAAAAGTGTTTAACTGGTTTATTTTGAACTCTGAGAAGTTACAGGAGATTTTTAGCTCAATGATATCTTTTGAGACATAAATAAACCTTTTTTTTATCTTGTCAGTTTTACATTCTGTTGATGTTTCAAACTGATTCTATTAATATTATTTCATAAAGAAAGAAAAACGAGCAAAAATGGGGTTTTTATAGGCCAAATGACGATACTGAAAAAACAAAGCGAATATTTCGAGAGGACAAACGCCTCTCTTCTTCAGCGCGAAACGAAACGATGTATCAATAAAAGCCAAAAATAAAAAGAATTAAAACCAACTACCTAACAACCGTGAAAGCGAGATATTCGCCAATAACCACGATCTACACAAAATCCAAAAAAAAATATGAACTGCCATCGACGGATACTAGCGAACAAATGACAAAGGAAAGGAATAAATTCATTCATTCGAAAAAACAAAACGAACCAGCAATTAAATAAGTTGGAAAACTATGTCATTTGATTTCGGATTTTAATTAAGGCATTTCTTGCAGACACCCTTTGAGACCCTAAGGGGTTGTTCACGTGTTTGATTAGATGACTGGGAAAGTGGTTCAAGGTTTATTTCAGGGATTACTAACGTATCGGCTTCTCTTTTGAGAAAACCGAAATATGACTCGTTTATTCTTAAATCACCGGAATCTCTGTTTTAAGCTAGACCTAAATGTTGGTATTTATAAATTTCAACAGCTTCTCTACAGTTCTGGACAATCCCTTTACCATGAGAAATAAGACTAGCTTGATTAAACAAAATAGTATGGTCTTGTTTTTTAAAAATGTGCTCTTCAAGGGCTGAGTCAAAATTTTCTGTTTTTTCTCGCTTTTTCAGTGTATTATTAATTGAACTAGAATGCTGGGTTAATCTATCTGTTAGTCGCTGATTTGTTCTTCCGATATACCAAAGACCACACGAACAAGGAATTCTGTAGACACCGGAGTTTTCACCTATCGGTATAGGGTTTTGATTCCTTTCATTTGTCAGTTGCTCGCTAGTATCCGTCGATGGCAGTTCATGTTTTTTTTGGATTTTGTGCAAACCGTGGATATTAGTGAATAACTCGCTTTTATGGTTGTTAGGTAGTTGGTTTTAATTCTTTTAATTTTTGGCTTTTATTGATACATCGTTTCGTTTCGCGCTGAAGAAGAGAGGCGTTTGTACTCTCGAAATATTAGCTTTGTTTTTTCAGTATCGTAATTTGGCCTATAAAAACCCCAATTTTGCTCGTTTTTATTTCTTTATGTGATGTCAGGCCAATGTGGTTTAAGAAATTATCTTAATATTATATGATTTTTTAATAAACTTGGGTTTTAGTTTTCAGAAATACGAACATCCACGTTTAAAATACGTCTGATTTTATTAATAATATTTAATTTTTTAATAAAATTGGGTTTTAGTTTTCAGATATAAGCACATAAATGTTTAAAATACATCTGATTTGATTAATATTATTTTATTCTTTAATAAACTTGGGTTTTAATTTTCAGAAGTAAGAAGATCCAAGTTTAAAATAAATATGATTCTATTAACAATATTTGATGTGTTGATAAAGTTGGGTTTTAGTTTTAAGAAATAAGAACATTCACGTTTAAAATACACCTAATTTTATTAATAATATTTTATTTTTTAATAAACTTGGATTGTTATTTTATCATTTCCCTCATAGGAAAGTCCTATCATCACTTAGAATAGATATTACATTATTAATTACGACTTTATGCATGCCTCAATACAATCAATTCCATCATTTCCCTCATAGGGCTGTCATATCATCACTATTTTAGGTTACATTAAGTTAAATGCTTTTAATTTTGATTCATTTAGGTTAGGTTACCATGGACGACCCGGACACCTGCGGTCAACCTAAAATCATTATTTTTTTAAATAACTTCATTTGCATTCAAATAAGTCTAGATACTTACACATTTTCCCTATCACATCTGCTGCACTCTTTTCATCTTTAGTTGTAGATAGCAGCATGCCAACTCAAACACAAGGGCGTAGTGAGCACATAGGTTCACTTAGGTTCACTTATCCTGGTGTCACGATAAGCGAACCTAAATGAATCTGACTTTTTGCCTGTCTCTCTATTGTCTAATTGTATTAAATTATTAATAAAATCAGATGTATTTTAAACATGGATGCTCTTATTTCTGAAAACTAAAACCCAAGTCTATTAAAAAATCAAACAATATTAATCAAGTCAGATGTATTTTAAACTTTGATGTTCTTATTTCTGAAAACTAAAACCCAAGTTTATTTTTAAAATCCCAAAATGTTAATAAAATCGGATGTATTTTAAAGGTGGATGTTCTTGTTTCTGAAAACTGAAATCCGAGTTTATTAGAAAGTCAAATAATATTCATAAAATCACATTTATTTTAAACGTGGATGTTCTTATTTGTGAAAACTAAGACATAAGTTTATTAAAAAATCAAATAATATTAATAAAATCAGTTTGAAACATCAACAGAATGTAACAATTACAAAATAAAAAAAATGTATCTTCATGTCTCAAACGGTATCCGTGAGCTAAATATCTCCTGTAACTTCTCAGAGTTCAAAATAAATCTGTTAAGCACTATTTAATCATTTATAAGCCTTTGAATTAGTAAAAATGTTTGGGACTTTTATCATTTCCTTCCCAGTATTCCCGTAACATTACTTAAAATTTATTTGACTTTATTAAGTTCATTAAAATTTTTTAAAAAGCTTATTTAAGTTTTTAGAAAAATGTGCCTTCATGTTTCAAACAATATCCTAGCGCTTAAACCCATATCTCCAATAACTTCTCAGAGTTCAAAATAAGCAAGTTAAGCAATTTTGAATTAGTTACACACTTTTGAAACAGTTAAAAATGCTTTTGACATGTATCATTTCTTTCATAGTATCCCCACAACAATGCTTAAAATTTACTCTTCTGAGTTTTCTCAAAGAATTCTAGAAGCGTACAAGATCTCTTCTAAATTTTCTCGAAGACTAGGAAAAAAGTTCAATAATTTTCCGAGTTAAAAAAAATTCAGTCCAAAAACAAGTGCTACTATGAACTTTATGTTTCTAATAGTAAAAGTCACAAATAACATATCTATATCATTCTTATTTTGTATTTTGAAAATACTGATGTTATTTTTTCGGTTTTAAGCATATTTCATGTCATTCTGACATGTAAAAGAAAGTCGGAAAAAATATCTATGTTAAAAAAAAGTTAAAAAAATGTTCAAAAAAATTAAACTTCCAAACAAAGTAAAAAAATGGGGTGGGGGAGGATTTAAAAAGTTGGGGGAGGGGTATTGGAGGTTGAGGGAGGGTCCCTTGGAGGCTGAGGTTCTTGGTGGCTTGGGACCTTGATGGTTCAAATCAATAGCCACTTCACTACTTGATTTCTAAAGATTGTTCTGTAACCGATTAAAATTTAAACCCTATCACTTCGGAAATTTAAATAGTTATTATCAAGACGTTCCTCCAAAATAAGAACAATATGTATCTCTTAATGGAGTCACTATTCCTTCAGATTTACCCTTAGTTGATAAGCAATTAATATTTCAAACCTTTCTCTCTTCGGAAATTTGAATGAATATTCTTTGTGTTATACTTGTTATTTTGGATTTATAACCCTATCACTACTTCATTTCTATA
The DNA here is from genome assembly GCF_049724085.1 of Artemia sp. Qi Xiang Cuo. NCBI lineage: Eukaryota > Metazoa > Arthropoda > Branchiopoda > Anostraca > Artemiidae > Artemia > Artemia sp. Qi Xiang Cuo. Next base: position 75,619,532 of record NC_142799.1, on the reverse strand, counting down.
GATTGTTCTGTAAAGGATTAAAATTTAAATCTTTTCTCTTCAGAAATTTAAATAGTTATTCTCAAGACATCCCTCTAAAATAAAATAAAATATGTGTCTCTCAATGGAGTTACCATTCCCCCGGATTTACCTTTAGTTTAAAAACAATTAATATTTTAATTCTCTTTTCGGAAATAAAAAAATCATGTAACATGCCAATTCAAGAATCATGTGATAAATTCCTGAAGACTCAATCTGTCAATAATCTGAAATCTGGCACTTGAATTCTAACGTCTCTCTATAAAGTAGGTCACATACCTTCTCTTGGTGTTTATCGTCAAAGGCTATTCTTATATCCATCCCAGTGGTGCATATAGCTATACCACTGAGAAGGTGTGTGTTTTATTTAAATTTGTCTGATTGGCTCAAAACTTTCAGGAATTGCTCCCTAGGGGAAAAAGAATACACATTTTGTTTAAAGGGGTAGGTAGGACCTTAGAGGCCCAAGATGAGCCTTTAAAGTGACTCTACAAATTTCATGAGACTGCATGAAACTTGTAGATCCACGGCTTTTGGGAAGAGAAAGCTAATATACAAAAAACACTTTTTGGAGGAATGTGCTTCCCGAAAACACCCAAGAAGCATCCTTTCTGATCGCCTCGGAACTTCTATTTTCAATTTCATTGGCTAAGAGTCCTAGAGATGCAGGAAAAATAGAAAGAAATGTTGATTATCCTAAAATTCGATTTTATCTTCTTGAGCAAATACTACCAATCGGGCCACTTTTCTCGAAGTATTGTTACGCAAAATTTAACCTTTGGTGTACAGAATGAAGAGTTAGGGGACAAAAACATCTCCTTCATTCTTAGGAAAACCCTATATATGGTATTAAAAACAGTAGAAATTAAAGGTGACGCACCAGTGTTGCCATAGTAAAGAGCCATTTATCTTCATGAGCTATTTTTTTTACATCTTTACACGGAAGACATGATCTTAGAAGTGTGCAAAGTGGCAAAAATGCTTGAAAATTGAAATTTATAGTATCTCTTTTAATGACAAAAATTATTCGAAAGTCAACCAGCCCAACTCTTCTACTGGTATTGCCCCTAGTTACTATCGCAGCCCCACATGGCCTCAGATTAAAAATTTTAGGTCGTTAATGCTCGAAATAGCTACAAGGTCTAATAAGTACACTTTCGGGGTGAAATAACCATCGTGGCCACAGGATGAAGGAGCATAGACTAAATAAATTAAGATTAGTTCATAGATAAGTTTTAGCAGAAAAGGTGGGCATTTTTGATCTTAGTTTCCGGATCAGCTTGGAACTCTTAGAGATCATTTGTTAGGCCAATATTTCCCAGATTTCAAGTTGTCTGACTCGGACGCATGGTATATGGGTCCGAGTTTTCTGGATATGTTATCTGTAAATGCTTTATCCATCGGAGTGGCCAATTGAACCTCAAATGTTTACTTGGAGGGAAGGAATACAAGGGAAACTAAAAACATTTTCGGCCCCTTTAAGACGTTTTTGTTATGAGCCCCTTCAGAAATTAAAATATATGCACAACAAGTCGTCAGGTAAATCAAAATACAGTCTGAGAACCAACTTACAAAAAAAAAGGTATCTTCCTTACCTAAGAATCTTCTTATGTGGTTGACCGGAAACTTTCAGGAACAGTTGGGCTTTTAACCAGGGGTCTTCAAATTCTATGTTTTGGGGAGGATAGGAGAGGACCAAAACACTTTTTCTTTAAAATATTGGTTTTTTCCCGATAATGGGTCCTGAAAAAAGCCACACAACTATCTCTGTAAGGCTTGGGCCAAGTCCCTATACCAAGAAGACTCCTTTGCACGGACAATTTTGAAATAAAGTCGGTTTTATCCAAAAATGAAATTATTTGTTGTTTCCAATGGGCAAGGACTCGTAGTATTTTTTGGTCAGCTCAGACTAAAAGGAGGTAAGACACAAGGACTCAAAGATTCGTTGCTCTTAAAAAACAAACATGAAATTGATGTCTCCTTTAATCTTAAAACTACGTTCCCATTATCCTGGGCCGGGTGGACCTCTATGCAAAAAAGGATAAAGCTAACTTTGGCTGTAATCGGCCTGAAAATGGATATAATTTTTATTCTCTCTTATAGGATTGAAGCGTACGGGAATTCACGACAAAAATAGCCTCAAATTTATTTTGGCAATGATCGGCTTGAAACTTATTGGGCATGTGTACTGGGTCACTTGAGCCTAAGAAAAGACAACATTTTCAAAAAAAAAAAATGGTCGCATCTATTCGTGACAACCCAAAATGAACCAAACTATGATTTTCTCCCATCCACTTGAAACTTTCAAAGACGTACATTTGACAAGGGCGACCTCGATGTGGAAAATGAATTTAGAAGGAAAATGATTAATATATAAATTCATTGTTGAAATTTACAATTATTTTTTTTCCCTGACCTGCTTAAAAATTATATGAAATTTAGACAGGCCCAAGGGAACCTTGATGACAACATAAAGCTTACAAAACGATCTGGTTGTAAGTATTCCTGGCATTCATTTTTTTCTAAGAAAACAAATTAGAATTCCCTTGAATATCTATATTTAAACAAACTAAATGTTACAAAAAAGAACAGAACATGAAAAGAGTCTCTGAATAAAATAGCATACTAAGATACGTGTATGTTCAGGGGTGTCTACAGGAGGAAGGGGGGCAATATGGCGTAAGTCCCATAAAAATCATTACATTTTTTTCAAATGAAAGTAAAGAGCAACATTAAATCTTAAACGGACAAAAATTGTCTTGAATATAAATGTGGCTGCCCTTCCCCCGTCAAACTTGAATCTACCCTCCCCACCCATTTTGAGAACGAATGCACAAACACAAGAGCAACAGGACAACAAGCTTTTTTGCAATGTCCTAAACCTAAAAGGTCTTGTTAATGCGCATTTCAAACAGTTCGTGTTAACGAACTGTAAGTAATGAGCGATCCGGCTCAATAGTAACCGAAACTCTAAAACACGTAATTTTGATACAAATAGATACATCAAAAGAATCAGATTTTAATTCTTATTTCAAATATACAAGTTTCATTTAGTTTAGTTTTACCCATCAAAAGTTACGCGCCTGAGAAAATTTGGCTGATTTGATACCAATAGATACATCAGAAGAATCAGATTTTTATGCTGATTTCAAATATTTAAGTTTAGTCAAGTTTAGTCTTACCCATCAAATGTTACACCCTTGAGAAAATTTGTCTTATTTTCAAAATAGGGGAAAACAACCCCTAAAAGTCATAGAACTTTAATGAAAATCACACTATGAGATTCAGCATATCAGAGAACCCTACTAAGGAGGTTTCAAGCTGCTATCTGTAAAAATGTGGAATTTTGTATTTTTTGCCAGAAGAAACATCACGGATGCGTGTTTATTTATTTTTTTTTTTCCCATGGGTGATCGTATCGATCCAATAGTCGTAGAATATCTTGAGAGGTCTCATTCGAACGGAAATTAAAAGTTCTAGTGGCTTTTTTAAGTGACCAAAATACTTGGAGGGCAACTTGGCCCTTTCCCACGCTCATTTTTTTCCCGAAGTCACCCAATCAAAATTTTTAGATAGCCATTTTGTTCAGGATAGTAAAAATCTAATTAATATTTCTTTGAGGATGACTTAATCCCCCACAGTTCCCGGAGGAAGGGCCTGCAAGTTATAAACTTTGCCCATTCTTTACATATACTATTGGTTATTGGGAAGTATACAGGCGTTTTCAGGAGGAGTTTTCTTCTAGTGGGGGGTCGGGGTCGAAGTAGGAGTTACGGGGGAGGATCTTTCCATGGAGGATGTTTCCTCTGGAGAAGGGAAATTTCTATGAAGGGGGCGCCAGATTTCCCAGAATTAGTTAAGAAACGATCAGAAATTAAATAAAAAACAAGTATTTTTCAACTGAAAGTAAGGAGCAACATTAAAACTTAAAACAAACAGAAAATATTACGTATATGAGGGGGTTCGCCCCCTAGTCAATACCTCGCTCTTTACGCTAAAGTTTTTTTTAGTATTTTCAGAAGAGTTATCTATTCTAATTAACCCGCCTTTGTGATTCAGGGGTTTGTGATTCGAACAAAATTCGAACTTTAGCGAAAAGAGCGGGGTATTGACTAGGGAGCGAACTCCCTAATATACGTAATAAAAACATAAGAATATAGAAATTCGTTACGTAAGTTAATTCGTAAGTTACGTCAGAAAAAAATTTCGAGAAAGCCAATTAGCCAAAAAAGGAAAATTAATATGCGAATTTCTTTTTAATTATTCATGTACGGTGAGCCAAAATCAAAGCTGCATTTATTCAAACACGTCCGGCAATTAACTAAAAAAAACAAGTTTTTTTTAACTGAAAGTAAGGAGCGACATTAAAACTTAAAACGAACATACATTATTCCGTGTATGAAATGGGCTGTCCCCTCCTCAACTCCTCGCTCTTTACGCTAATGTTTGACTCTGTCTCACAAATTTATTTTTTAAAACAATAAAAAACTTTAGCGAAAAGAGCGAGGCGTTGCGGAGGGGACAGCCCCTTTCATATACGGAATAATTTATGTTCGTTATAAGTTTTAATGTGGCTCCTTACTTTTAGTTATTTTTGTTTTTTTTAGTTAATTCTTAATAAGTTGATCTTGGTATTGCAAATACACGTGCAATTCTCGAGTTAAATTTTTCCGATCTGCGTGTAAAAGCGTCAAACGCTAAATTAACTTTTTACATGATTGTGCTATTGATACATTCAAGGCTTTAAGATCCTTTTTTTTTTAATTTGCATTTTACAAATTTAGGTAATATAAAAAAATAACATCGATAAGAAAAGATAAATAAGATTTTTTTTTTAAAGCCTGCAGGCCATAGTAACACAAAATACAGCCTACAAACAAAGCACGAAGACCAAAATACAACTTTAAATAATAAAAACCAAGAAAAAAAGAGAAAAAACACAATAAGGTCAGGCATTTTAACCGAAAAACAACAACCATAATAAAATTCAATTTCTAAAATCCATAACAAGCTATCCCCTTATACATGATTCCCTATGTTTAATTCCTAAATAAAGAAACTTACACAACTGTTTAATAGAAACATAAAAATCAAGACAATTGCAAGTACGTATTTTGAGAATATCGTTTTCCCAACACGACAGATGGCATTTAAAATTATCCCGTCTTGCTGATCCCGTATCCGAGGTTGCTATTTCAAAATGGATCTTCAGCATTAAAAGATATTAAGTACACATTCGACAAATGGTGACTGGGATTCGAAGAAAGATAAGTGGGTTGGTTGTAATGTATTTTTGTATCTTTCGATCAAAATGTAGGAATTTTTATCTGATGTTATTTTGGACTGTAATGGGTTACCAAGTGTGCAAAGGGCATAGAAAGAGCTTCTGAGTGGCCTCTGGTTCATTTGAGACACTGTATCCAAAAATGAAAGACCAAATGAAAAAAGTGAAATGTAATTATACAGGGCATAATGCTCTTTACTAAGACAACAGTATAAGGTTTACAATAAAAATTGGATGGTACAGAACCATACCCATGATTTTGTCACCTTTCTGAGGGGGTATTAATCTATGTGGGGAGACCGACATAGAATGAAACGGACAGCTTCTGAGTGTTGTCAATAAACAATCAGAAAAGGCAGTTTTTCTTGCAAAAATTACAGTATGGAAGAGGAGGAGCTTAATCCTGACCTCACCCGAATAAAACTTCGATGCAAAAATTTAATTTCGATTGAAATTAACTTCCATTCCACTCAAATTTAATTTACAATCAAAAGTGTCTATTCAAATTAACCCAAGTCCGATTTCCTAAAGCTTTGTCCTAATAATGATAATTTATATTTTTATATATTTGATAATGATAATTATCAAATATATATGTATTTTTACCCTCTGTACACAACAAAATACACTAAAGAAAAGTTTAAGAAAAAGAAAAGCAAAAACGACACAGACAAAAATAACGCGCAATTCTTGACAACATTAGCTTTTAAACACTCTTTCAGCATCTAGTTCCATTCCAAAATTTTTATAAGGATATATGGACTGCAAAATTACTCCTTACACCCCTTTGACTCCTCAAAAGTATCTTCGGATAGCCAGCAATCCTTTATCCTCTTCTGTAAACAAGCTCCTGGAAGAAAAAATCCTCCAATCCGCTAACAACGTGCGCTCCCTACAAAATGACTGAATTTTAATGATGGGTTGTGGGAAATATAGGTACTTGAGTTGCCTGTCCCCAGCAGATTAAGGCTTCTTCCCACTCACTCCCAGTCTCTTCTGCATGTTCCATAACTATTCTTAAATCAACCCCTAGTCCATTGTCTTCTTCATGCTTTAAAGCATGGGTCAAACACAATCAGATTTCACAACTAGTGACGTCAGGCACTTGAAAGAAGGCAATTCAGTGAAAAATCGACAATTCTGTTGCAGCGGTCAGCAAACCATTGTGAAAGTTCATTCAATTTTTGACAAATCTCAAAGACACTATACCTTTCGAAAATGTAACTATTACGAGTCCCAATGGGGATAATAAGAAAATACTTGCAGAACCGAAAGAGCAGCGATTGGATTTTCTTTTTATCAGAGGCAGAGAAAAAAAAATACCAAAAAGGTGTCAAAGACAATACATGTGGTACAAAAAAAACACATTATAGCGGACCAAGCTTTCTCTTATCAAAATGGTCCTTTACCCTGGCAAGAAGACCGTAGGGTTTTCTTAGTTTGCCTTTCATAGCATCAATTATAAGCTACATACTGGATCTAATCGAAGTTCCAAATGAAAGGCTTTAATACCTTACTGAACTGGAATATGAGATTGTAGCGGGACCAACTTGAATTGTATCATTGGAGGCAATCTCCGGTCCAAAGACAAAAAACTATATTTTGGAAATAGCAACTAAAAGACCGATTCCATTCATTCCATAGCAAATTAATCAACAGACTTCTGGAGTGCCTCAGGATTATCAGCCAAGAGAAGAATGTCGTCTACATATGACAAGTGACCTATGTTGATATATGGCTAAATTAAGCATAGTGGAATCTGTCGAGTGCCCGTATATATATATATATATATATATATATATATATATATATATATATATATATATATATATACGTTTTTCGGGTTGCAGGTTGTCAGAACTTAATACTTTACCTGGCTTAAGACGGCGAATATGTGCCTGAATAGATGCCGGCATAATGGTGATATAGTTTTTAGCATTGTCTAACTTTGTAAAATGATCCAAAAGTATAAATCGAAGTGTACTAACACTACTATTACAAGTCATCACATCACTATGCCATCTAAGGTAAGCACACAGCGTATGCTTGTCCTCAGCCGCAATCTGCTCAGATCTTTTACCTATTGCCACTGCATTTGAGAACGTCTTACACTTTGTTTGGCTCAATATACGGGTTTTTTAGATAATGATTTGGCAATCTGTCTATATATATATATATATATATATATATATATATATATATATATATATATATATATATATATATATATATATATATATATATATAAATATATATATATATATATATATATATATATATATATATATATATATATATATATATATATATATATATATATATATATATATATATATAAACCTTTAGAAAAGGAAAAAAAGAGTAAATGATTCCGCTTAGGAGTCACCTATGTCTTTCTATTTCTTTATTGTCTGATTTCAGACTGTAACATCAACTTTTTTATTGCGACAGCTTATTTTTGTATTTCGACAATTTATCGTTCCTATACATTTCAACAACAAAATCGTCCTTTTTACTATTGACAGAGTAACTCCCTGGGAGGAAAATTCTTGTTTCCCAAAAGTGGAATCAATTTCTGGAAAATATCACTATCGGCTATCTAGGAGAATTTGAAACAGGATAATTTTGTTTTCTTTTCGATATATGAGTCTTGGAGACTTTCCATGTAGTAGAATTGAAGATCATCATTTATCATAGAGCATATCATGACTCCTAATTTAATAATATAAAAAAGATTGTTTTACAGAAAAAAGAAAAAAATTTTCCTAGCAGTATGCGTATTATGAAGTAGAAAAAAAATCAGTTACTAGAATACTAGATTTATTGAAGCTATAAATATTCTATTTTTTCATAGAACGCGTTATTTGGACTATTTAATCGATTATCCGGTTATTTTCAAGGAATTTCCATAGTCAATACATTAGTGTTGACTTAACAAAGAGCGATGCATCTCTCCTGTTTCATTTAGTTTTTTTCGTGCTTCATCTTAAAGAACAAACATTCATGGAAAATTTGGGGGGAGGGTCTCATTTGATAGTAACTGGATTTTTTAGTGCCCTTTTAAGGGCAATATAATCCCGCAAAGCCCAGCAAGGCAATAGAATCAAATTCTCTAGCTACTGTATTGAACAAACAGTCGAAAAGGTGTCAAAAGGGCTTCGAGGGGTGATTTGATTGATGTCGTCTTAGAAACATGGGCCTCAACTGATTTAAATTACCCAAAAACAGGGGCTTCATTAATTCAGCCTAATTTAATGGTGGACTTGTCCCATCTTGTTGAAGCACAATCATACAATAGTTTCGATTCTATATATAAGATTAAATAAAAAAACAAGTTTTTTAAACTGAAAGTAAGGAGCGACATTAAAACCTAAAACGAACAGAAATTATTCCGTATATGAAAGGGGCTGTCCCCTCCTCAACGCTTCGCTCTTTACGCTAAAGTTTTTTTATTGTTTTAAAAAATGAAGTTGTGAGACAGAGTCAAACTTTAGCGTAAAGTGCGAGGCGTTGAGGACGGGACAACCCCTTTCATATACGGAATAATTTCTGTTCGTTTTAAATTTTAATGTCGCTCCTTACTTTCAGTTTAAAAAAATTGTTTTTTTATTTAATTTCTGATCGTTTTTTAGTTAATGAAGCTTTCATTTTGGCTCACCGTCATTGAATAAGTAAACACAATTTGCATAAAAAATTTACTTTTCTATTGCTAAATGGCTGTCTCTAAATTTGGTTATGACGTAATTTACAAGTTAACTTACGTAACTAACTTCTATATTTGTATATTTTTCTTCTGGCAAAAAATACAAAGTTGCAGATTTTTGCAGATATGAGCTTGAAACCTATATAATAGGGTTATCTGATACGCTGAATCTGACGGTGTGAGTTTCATTAAAATGCTTTCACTTGTAGGGGATGTTTCCTCCCTCTTTAAAAAATCGGGTAAATTTTCTCAGGCTCATAGCCTTTGATGAGTAATACTAAACCTAATAATATTTATATATTTATAATCAGCATTATAAATCCATTCTTTTGATACATTTATTGACATCAAAATTCCGGTTTTAAAAGTTTCGATTACTATTGAGCCGTATCGCTTGTTTTTTTAATTTTTTTTTATTAGGTATACGTTGTTACGTATATGAGGGGGTTCTCCTCTTAGTCAATACCACGCTCTTTACGTTAAAAGTTAAAAAACAAATTAATTCACAAACCCCTGAATCACAAAGGCCGTTTAATTAGAATAGATAGCTCTTTTGAAAGCACTAAAAAAACTGTAGCGTAAAGAGCGAGGTATTGACTTGGTGGAGAAGCCCCTCATATACCTTATAATTTCATTTCGTTTTAAGTTCTAATATTGCTTCTTATTTTCAGTTGAAAAAACTTGTTTTTTTTTTAAATTTAATTTCTGATCGTTTTTTAAATAATGCTTGGAAATCCGGCGCCTTCTTCATAGAAATGTCCATTACCCCAAAGAAACATCCTCTACGGAAAGTTTCTCCCGAGTAACCCCCTCCTCCAGCCCCCCCCCCTCCAGAAAAAAATCCTTCCTGAAAATGTCTGTATACTTCCCAATAACCAATAAATAATGCTGGCAAGTCCGGCACCCCCTTCATGGCAATTTCCCTTCCCCCATGAAAATTTCCTTCATGGACAGATCCTCCAACATAACCCCCGACCCCCCCCCCCCTACCAGAAAAAAAACCCTCCTGAAAACTTCTGTATACTTCCCAATAACCAATACTATATGTTAACATTGGGTAAAGTTCATAACTTTTAGCCCTCCCCCCGGGGATTTTGGGGAATTAAGTCATCCTAAAAGACATAGTTATCATATTTTCGGCCATGCTGAACAAAATGGCTATCTCAAAATTTTGATCGGGTGATTTTGGGAAAAAAATGAGCGTGGGAGGGGGCCTGGTTGCCCTCCATTTTTTTGGTCACTTAAAAAGGGCAATAGAATTTTTAATATTTGTTCCAATGAGCTCTCCTAGGATATTCTAGGACCACTGGGTTGATATGATCACCCTTGGGAAAAAAAAAAACAAAAACAAATAAACACGCACCCGTGATCTTTCTTCTGGCAGAAAATTCAAAATTCCACATTTTCGTAGATAGGTGCTTGAAACCTCTGCAGTAGAGTTCTCTGATTATGATGAATACGCTGAATATGATGGTGTGATTTTCATTAAGGTTCTATAACTTTTGGGGGGTCTTTCTCCCTTTTTTTGAAAATCAGCCAAATTTTCTCAGGCGCGTAACTTTTGATGGGTAGCACTAAAGTTGATGAAAGTTATATATTTGAAATCAGCATTGAAATATAATTCTTTTGTTGTATCTATTGGTATCAAAAACCCGTTTTCTAGAGTTTTGGTTACCATTGAGCCGGGTCGCTCCTTACTTACAGCTCGTTACCACTGTAAACCTCTCTTTAAGTTCTTTATTTGTATGCCTTCTATATTGGCAGATGTAATGGTTTACGTAAATTCCAAAGATAGACGATAAACGTTGGTACATGGTCTTTATTGAATAACGTGAGAATACACACAGAGAAAATAAGGTAGCACAAGATCAACTAGCTACGACGAAAGCGAGAGATGGACTGCCTTTAGAAATGAGCCAAGAATATAACTTTCCTGGAACGGAAGTTCCAGCTATTGGTTGTTCAACCATGCCTGGGAACGGACCCTTTCCCACGACTAGCCTTAGTCCCAAAAGCCCCCCCCTGGACTGTTCTCGTTGACATATACATGGCCAAATCTGAGAAACGAGACACCAGAAAATGCCTTTTCGAATTTATGTTCCAAATACTTTACAGATTCTCCCCCCTGTTTTAATTTAAATTTCCCAAATTTGGCGTATCCCCTTCTCATTAAACCCTCAAACTTTAATTGAGTTCAAAACATTCCCTTCCCAAATTATTCACGTCTCGCCTACTAACATTCTACAGCATGAACTAGTAAATAAGTACATAATACAAACACTACACACTACTTCCATAAGTAAAAACTTACATAGTATAAATGAACCACACTACCAACCGTAGTCGGAAACTGGATATTTTAACGCTTCATTTTTCTTTCTATACTTCAAAATAGACTTGTTCCCCATACCCCTGAATTTGACGAGGACAAATCCTTCAAAGGTGCTATTTTTTACATTATATACCTCTTTTGAACCGCTGTCATTTGAGAATCACTTAAGGAATCATCCAAAATGACTAAATGCCAGTAAATAAAATCATCTAGACCGAAGTGTGACTGGTCAAACGCTCTAATTCTGCTAATGATGTTCGATTGCCATTCAATTTGATCTATACCAATTTTTGAGCATGATGACAACGAATATGAGGCTAATTGTGTGATGTAGTCGTCATCGATCAATAAACATTCAGTGCAACCTTTATTTATTGTAAACATTTCCCATCTTGTTGAAGTCAGAGTTAAGCATGGATTTTCAATCTGAAAGACTGGAGGGCTCTAGAAAGACTCCTTGGGCTTTGTGAAGAATTTGCGAGATGCTGGAGAATGAGAAATACCAATGCTGATTTTCTGCAGTTCAGTATACATGTCACAAAATCGTCACATACTTGATACCTACATCGTCTGCAAAGTCATGGCCTGTACGGGCTATTGAATTGTCTTATTTCCGTTTTACTTCGTTGCCATTATCCTGTCAATTAATTAGTTGAAGGAGGACTGGGGAAAGGGGTTTGACTCATGGCCACTCGTTAAATACTGTTTTCTTTTTGTCAGGAGCACGAACTAGTGTAACTGTAGACTTGTTAGTCACTTTTATGTGTTTTGACAAGCTTAGATGATACACCGTCCTCCGAGACGGTGTTTCAAAGGTAGGTTTGGATAAGGGAATGGAAGCAGTATCCCCCAGATATCTTCCTCATGGGCCCTGTCCCTTGGAATCCCAGGGCCAGCCCTTTTCTTCAGCTTTGTTGGTAAAGTTCCGTCAAAACCACCCTCTTTGTTACGTAATACTAGATTGAATATCTATGTAAATTCATTGAGGATGACTTAATATGGCGTGATTCTTTAAATTAATTGAGGATGACGTAATCTCACATGCCTTGTTTTTGCTGGAGTTCACGGGCCCGCTAGTCAAGTCGAGAACCCCACGGTTGTAACTGAGGATGACGTATTGCGCACACGTGGGTGTTACGTATTACTTATGGGAATGTTTTCTTCAAGAAATTCTTCAAGACATTTTCAAGACGTTTCAAGACGTTTTTTAAGACATTTTTCTGCAAGACTTTTTTCAAGACATTTTAAAACATTTCAAGACGTCTTTTTAAGACATTTTTATTCATGACGTTTTTGGAGACGTTTCAAGACATTTCAAAACTTTTTTAAGATATTTTTCTTCGAGATATTTTTCAAGACATTTCAAGACGTTTTTAAGACGTTTTTTTTTAAAAAGGTTTTTATAAATTTCTTCAAGACATTTCAAGACTTATTTAGGAAATTTTTCTTCAAGAAGTTTTTAAAGACGTTTCAAGACTTTTTTAAGACATTTTTATTCAATACATTTTTCAAGGCGCTTTTTTTCAAGACGTTTTTCAAGACGTTTCAAGATATTTCAAGACGTTTTTGGACATTTTTCTTCAAAACATTTCAGGACATATATAAATGTTTTTACTTTTATAACTTTAATAAATCAAATAATATTAAGATTTTGATGACTAAATATCAGTATATGAAACTGACAATGCACATTCATTTGTATTTTTTTCAGTAAAATGCAAATTATGATCTGGCCTTGGGAAGGCATAGGGGCTTTGAGCCCAACTTTAATTTCTGCTCGTTTTGAGTTTGACTCGGTTATTTATTGTAATTTCTGTTCGTTTTTGGTTTCATTTATTTATCGATGCTGATTTGCGGTATTTTCACGCTTGGTAGATTATTTGATTTTATTTTTGCTCATTTTTGTTTAATGGAATTCTTTACTTTTCTTTGAAAAACTTATTTTGTGGAAAAAGTTTTTTTAATTTATTTCTGTTCGTTTTATACTGACTTAGCCTTTTCAGGGAAAAAGAAAATAATACTTTAAATCTTTTTGTTTTTTTAAAGACTTTATAGTTCGGCCTGATTTTTGTATGCTGGAGAAAAATTTTCAGCAATTTTTAACAATATACACCCTCTTAAAAATCTGGACACAAATAGAAGTGTTTGATTTAGTTTCATACCTCGTTTAATTGACCTGAAATGGAAAACTTGATACCATTCGCAAAAAAATCTGTTTACTTTCTTTGATAGCTTGGATACACTTACGCTATTTTGGTTTGGTTAAATCTTAAGAGCAGAAGCAGCCCCAAAAGTTTGAACATAAAACCCTCAGTGGTCTTTGGGATACTGCTGAGATGCCTTATTGGGAATTAGCATTAACACAGTGCATTTTGATTTAATCTTATGGCAACATTTAGTTTTTAAACATAAGGTCAAATGGGAGGGTGGGGGTGGGAGAGGGATTAGTTTTCCCCCAGTCACTTTCGACTATTAAAATGGGCATCAGCCCTTTCTATTTTCAATTTGAATGAGCCCTTTTAGAAGTTTCTATGACAACTCCTTCGATACAAAGTATCCTGGTCTAAAAAACAACAACAACAAAAAAATAATACATTATACCCACATCGATCTTTACTATAAAAATGTCAAGTCTTCCAATCACTTTCGACTATTAAAAAGGGCACTAAACCTTTTGATTTCCATTTGAATGAGCCCTTTTTGAGTTTCTACGACAACACTTCCTATAAACACCTTATATTCCCCCAGGGCATAAATTATAACCCTTACCCTACCGACTGTGAAGGTGGTTGTCATCCCCTAAGACCTAATTTCCAGAACTTTGAATTACGTTAAACAAAATGGCTATCTTAAAATTTTGATTGGATGTGTCTGGGAAAATGCTGGGCGTGAGAGGGGCGTTAGTCTTTCTCCAATCACTTTCAACTATTAAAAAACGCACTAGCCCTTTCAATTTCCAATCAAATGAGCCCTTTTGAAGATTCTACGACCACGCTTTCAATAAAAACCTTATATGCCCCCAGGGGATAACTTACAACCCTCGCCCTGAGGGCTAGGGGGGGGGAGTTGTCATGGTCACAGACCTAATTTCGAGAACTTTCTACTGCGTTAAACAAAATGGCTATCTGAAAATTTTTATTGGATGTGTTTGGGGGAATGGTGGGTATGACAGGGGGGTTAGTTACCATCCAATAACTTCCAACTTCTAAAAAGGGCACTATCCTTCTAAATTTCAAATTGAATAAGCCCCTTTTGAAGTTTTTACGACAACTCTATCATTAAAACCCTTATATACCCCCAGGGCTTAACTTACAACCTTCCCCCTTTGGACTCTGGGGGGTTTGTCATCCTTAAATACAAATTTTCAGAACTTTTAACTACGTTGAACAAAATGGCTATCTCTAAACATTGATTGAATGGGTTTGGGGAAATGGAGGGCCTAAGAGGAGGGCTAATCACTCTTCACTCACTTTCGACTATTAAAAAGGGCAATTTCAATTTCCAATCAAATGAGCCCCTTTTGAAATTCCTACAACAACTTTCTATATAAACCTTATATGCCCCCAGGGCTTAACTTACAACCCTTGCACTGAAAGCTCTGATGGGGCTATCATCCTAAAAGACCTAATTTCCAGTACTTTCGAATACATTGAACAAAATGGATATATAAAAATTTTGATTGGATGTGTTTGGGGAAATGGTGGGCGTGAGTGGGGTGTTAGTTACCCATCAATCACTTTCGACTATTAAAAGGGCAATAGCCTTTTTACATCACTTTCGACTATTAATAAGGGCACTAACCATTTCAATTTCCAATCGAATGAGCCCTTTTTGAAGTTTCTACGACGAAGCGTTCAGAAAAAAACCAGATATGAGTAGAGGAGGGGGTCCGACTCCGAACAGCACCACGTGGTTTATGGTTTTCTCAGTGAGAATGAAAAAACAGTATTTTTCTCACATGAAAAACCAGGAATTTTGTCACATTTATGGTTGTTTTAATTGATGGTTATGGATGATTTATGGTTTTTGTCAGTGAGAATTTGAAAAAACAGGATTTTTGTCACATTTATGTCTGTTTTTATGGTTTTTGTCAGTGAGAATTTGAAAAACAGGAACTTTCTCAAATTTTTGTATGTTTTTATGGTTTTTGTCAGTGAGAATTTGAAAAAACAGGAACTTTCTCACTGAGAAAACCATAAACCACGTGGTCCTGTCACGAGTAGCACCTGTGAACTTGATTTACATAAAGTTCGCTGAGAGCGTGCACTTACAACAACAACAACATCAACCTTGGAACACCTGTGCTGTCGACCTCAATTCACCTATCGTAAATCAATAATTCCCCTTAGAAACAACAAATTAATTTCCCCTTTCTTGACAGATCAATCAATCAATGACATCATCTGTCAGACTTTAAAAATTTTCGCCTAGAAACATTTCTCCAGGAATAGATCCAAATCATTAATGTCTTTGCCTCGGGAACAGTTCTACTGGTCGAACTCCAAAGGATATTAATAACCAAAGGACAAGGAAACAATTAGGCAAGAAACATCTTAGCGATGAATTGTTTTAGCGCGCGAAAAGGTTTCCTATTAATTTGAAATGCGTTAGCGCAGAGATGCCAATAACAAAGGAACACGCTGAATTTGCGTTTAGGGATTATTTGGGCGAAACTGTTTTAGACAGGTTATGGAACTATTTCGGCGAAACAGATAGAGACATTTTAAAAGAAGATTTTTGAAGAGATTTTAGAAGAGAATTTAATGGTGAAACTCTGTGGTCGTTATAATACACAAGTTCTATTTGAACAGTGTTGTGAGGTCCTCTACCCCAACCCCAAAGGGCCCCGATCGCCCTACCCCGACCCAAAGGGCTCCGATCCCCATACCCCAATCCCGAAGGAACCCACCGGTCCCCAAAGGTTCCCTATATATATATATATATATATATATATATATATATATATATATATATATATATATATATAGAGACATTTTAAAAGAAGATTTTTGAAGAGATTTTAGAAGAGAATTTGAGTGTGGTCGTTATAATACACAAGTTTCATTTGAACAGTGTTGTGAGGTCCTCTAACCCAACCCCAAAGGGTTCCAATCCTCCTACCCCAACCCCGAAGGAAGCCCCCTGTCCTCAAAGGCCCCCCAAGCTCCCAAAGGCCCTCCACCGGTCCCCAAATGTCCCCCAGGCCCCCAACTGCCCCCCGGACACTCAAAGGCCCTCCAAGCTCCCAA
>NC_142799.1:75367547-75403203 GCF_049724085.1 Artemia sp. Qi Xiang Cuo | reverse complement strand
CCAAGGTATCACAAACTTTTTCATTTTCCTCTATATTTTTTCCTGCAACTTTATCTCGGTTAAGCAAATTCTCAAAATGTTCGGCCCATCTCGCTTTAGCTTTTGCCTTATCGCTAATTGCCACCCCATTCCTATCTTTAACTGGGACAAGTCCGAATTGACTACTACCTCTCAATTTGTTAACGTGCCAGTACAATATTTTACTATTATGCCGTCTAGCTGCATCTTCAAAATCCTCGGCAATTTTATCCATGGCCTCCACTTCACACCTCCTTAGTTCATATTTCAATGCTTTCTCCACTTTCTTTACATTTTTTTTTGTTTTCATGTGATCTATCACTCAGATAATTCTTGTACAAGTCCTTTCTCCTTTCTATTAAACATAAAGCTTATTCACTAATATTCTTAGCTGCAGTTCTATCTTTCTTCCCTAATACACTTTCAGCAACTTTACAAATTATTTTTCTAAAATTATTCCAACCATCTTCCACATTATCAAATTTAAAATCTCAAGTTTAGTTTTCAACTGTTCCTGGAAAGTTTCTCTAAAATTCTCATCCTGGAGTCTACCAACATCATAACTTCCCTGGAGGTAATTACCCTTCCGATATTTCAGCTTTAAATTAACCCTTGACACTACTAGATGGTGATCTTTACTCTTAACATCAATAACAGCACTCCTATATACCCTAGTATCTTGTATTGATCCTGCCAGTCTTCGGTTTACTATAACATAATCAGTAAGGTTTGTTGTCTTACCATCCCGCGAATACCATGTTAGCTTATGAGCCATTTTATGACCTAACACCGTATTGGTTATAACTAGATTGTTATACCTACAAAAATGCAAAAGTCTGTATCCATTACTGTTTTCTTTTCCTACACCAAATTTACCTAGGCTGGGATACCATTTATCCTTATTTCTACCGACCTGGGCGTTAAAATCTCCCAGTAATAACATAATATTCCTACCAGGGACCCTGTCTATATGCTCCTTTAACTGTAAGTAAAATTCATCTGAGTCACTAGTATCTCCATCAGTCGGTTCTACAGGGGCGTATACTACTATAACTGATACCTTGAACTTTCTAGTCATAAAATGAGCAATTAGTGTTCTATTATTAATACCTTCCCAGCCTAAACAAGACTTAGCAGCTTCCTTATTCATCATGAGCCCTACTCCATGTCTATGTAACCCATCCTTCCTGCCTGAGTAAACAAATTCTATATCGCCTAACTTCATACTTCCTATGCCTGGGATATGAGTTTCTGAAACTCATAATAAGTCCAGTTCGAATCGTCTGAATTTGTCAGTCAAAATATCGATACGATAGTCATTTTTTAATGTCGTAACATTCCAAGTTCCAATTTTCATGTTCTTTAAATCATTGAATCCCGGATACCAGTGCAGGACGGGGATCACATATCTTCTCAATTTTACACCAAAGTGCTTAAGCCGGCTTAGAACCGGACAGCAAGAAGTCCCTGGGACCTGCAAGAATGGAGGCTTTGTGCAATCCTGAGCCCATCTTGGTCAAAGCATGGTTTTCAGCACTTGGTGATGCTCTTCTATCAACAAGAGTCGAAATCCTGCACAGACAATCTCAAGCCTATTACCTCAGACTCATTATATATTCATGCCTACAAATATTATGCTACCATGGGGAGCCCACCCACAATAGATAGATTAGCTAGGAAGAGGTTTTTCAGCCCAAAGACGCCCATCAAAACATACCAATCCCAGAAAAATTGTCCATTAGTCAGAATCCCGTGCGAATGCTGTGTCGTTTACTAGGCTATAATTTCCTTGAGGGGTGCCACTCCTCAAGTAGGAATAGAGTTGACCGCAAGGTCTCCAGTCTTGCAGGTGCCCCAAAAAGGTCGAGGCAGCCCTTTAGAGAGGCCGTTGTCCATAGATCTGGATATTAAGCCCTGCCGCAGTTGTCCTCCAATAGAGGATCCTCCCGCGATGGTGTTCTGCATCACCTTGTAATTTAACCCATTGCTGGGAGAAGGTTTGCAAACTCAAGGAACTTGTAGATAAACCAGTGGGCCCTTTTGAATGTACATTTTAGGGGCTTTCTTCCTCCTCCGCCTGTATTTATGACCCCGGGCAAGGGTGCTCAAGATTCTATTATGGACCCCCAGGGACAAGGTTCCCCCTTAGTCCATGCCTCCTATTGAGGTACCCTACATATATGTAGAGCGTTCCCCTATCGCCACCTGGGGACATGCTGAATGGCCTGGGGGAGGCCAGATAACTGGATCACTTTCGTTTTGCAAAGGCAATAACTCAGTGACATATTTAACCTACTACTTATAAATATACATAACTCACTGACTAGGCCTATATAAGTTATATACAGAAATATATAACTCAGTGACACATTTAACCTACTACTTATAAATATGTGCGACTCACAGACTAGGCCTATATATGCTATATACAGAAATATATAACTGAGTGACATATTTAGCCTACTACTTATAAATATGTGTAACTGACTGACTAGGCATATAAGTTATATACAGAAATATATAACTCAGTGACATATTTAGCCTACTACTTAAAATATGTGTAACTCACTGACTAGGCCTATATAAGTTATATACAGAAATATATAACTCATTGACATGTTTAGGCTACTACTTAACCTTAGCCTACTATAAATATGTGTAACTCACTGACTAGGCCTATCTAAGTTATATACAGAAATATATAACTGAGTAACATATTTAGCCTACTACTTATAAATATGTGTAACTCACTGACTAGGCTTATATAAGTTATATACAGAAATATATAACTGAGTGACATGTTTAGCCTACTGCTTATAAATATGTGTAACTCAATGACTAGGCATATAAGTTATATACAAAAATATATAACTCAGTGACATATTTAACCTACTACTTATAAATATGTGTAACTCACTGACTAGGCCTATCTAAGTTTGTACTGAATGCTCAAAAAATCCTCTGAAAATTCTCTGAAAATCCTCTGAAAAATTCTCTGAAAAGACTATGTCAATATAAAACGAACAGAAATTAATTAAAAAAACTTTTTCCACAAAATAAGTAAAAGAAATATAAGTAAATATAAGTAAAGAATATAATAAATATAAGAAATATAAGTAAAAGAATTGTAAAAGAAATATATATATATATATATAATCTGAAAATAGGGTAATTTTCATTTCCTATTGTGAAGTGATAGTTTTTAGCCAATAAACCTTTGAGCATAGATTTTCAATTAAATGTTTAAGGTAAAAAAGAGAGGAGAGTGTCTTTGAATGGTTATTACAGATAGTAGAACTTGCATTTTTCTTAATCTAATCATGATTTTAATATTGTGTAAGGCCCCCTTCCCCCTAAGGAGGCTTCACCCCCTCAAATCTCTTTTAAGTTTAAATCACTCTTAGAGGAATGGGTTACGCAAAATTTGCTAATGTTTGCTCCCATAGTCTCCCTTCCTGAAGCCCTTGCTGATTCCAGGTGGGAATCAAAGGTCAAGCTAAGCTTGTATACCTCCATGGCAGTGATGGTAGTTACAGGCAATGAGGCTCGATCTTCCGTCCCTGGGCAGCAGAGGAAATCCGTCAGCGCACCTCAAAGCGGTGGAAGGGTGTAAACACCACTGAGCTCCACGCCGAGCGATTTGGTGGCCAACGCGCTCCGGGTGACCCGCAAGACTAGGGACCTTGCGGTCAACTCTATTCCCAAGAAACATCGATGAATCTGAGACCTAGAAGAAAAGTTGTAACGGCTACGGCGTCCCCGGCAAGCGACGCGGCCCCTGTATTGGCCCGGGTGTCGAGAAGTAAACAAGCCAACCATACTACGGCGTTCCCGGCAGGTGACGCGACTTCAAATATGACGGCGAAGTCGAAAAATCCTTTTCATGCCATAAATCTAGGAAAACCCACTACAGTCATTAAACAGGCAAAACCTAGAATAAATGTGGGATGCTGGAATGTAAGATCCGTCAAACAAGAAGCCACGCAAGTTTTTCTTGTCCATGAGATGGAGAAGTACAACATAGACATACTTTGCATATCCGAGACCAGAATTTCAGGTTCTGGCTCCATAGTTATTACAGCTCCTGAAACGCTACATCAATTCCATTTTTTCTACTCCGGAGTAGAGGATGATTCGGGGACTCCACGGAGTTGGTTTCATCATGAACCAAAGAACCAGAAATGCTCTCCTAGAATGGGAACCAGTCTCTTGTAGACTTGCCAGAATCAGACTAAAAGGAAACCCCGCAAATGTGTCGATAATTTCTACCTATGCCCCCACCCGTGACACTGCTGATACGACCAAGGATGATTTCTACGGCAAGCTACAGCAGCTGTCTTCTTCTGTTGCCGCAGGTGATTACTTGATTGTTGCTGGAGACTTCAAAGCGAGAGTTGGTCCCTCTTACCAAACCACAAGACAAGTCCTGGGAAAATTTGGACAAGGTCACAGATGCAAGAATGGGCAAAGGTTGTTAAACTACGCCTTGATGAACCACCTTGTTGTCACCAATTACATATTTCAGCACAAACCTAGCCACCTTTTAACTTGGCATTCAAATGATGGTGTCACTAAGGCTCAAATAGACTTCATTCTCGTACGCCAGCGCTGGAGAAGCTCCGTACAGGACTCTCGCTCTTACAACGGCGCAGACACAGGCTCGCAGTCTGGGTCTGACCACAGATTTGTTGCTGCAAAAATTTGCTACGTCTTGCAACTCGGAGAAAAAACAAGCCCAAGGCCGGATTCGACATTGGTAAGCTCCAAGACAAAGAAGTTCGGCATGCCCTCAATTTGGAACTGACTAACCGATTTGACGCCCTCAGTTCTGATGAAAACCCAACCCCCGAGAAGAGATGGGAGACCTTTAAAACAGTGATGACAGAGACTGCTGATAAGATCCTAGGCCGAGCAAAAATCAAACGACAGCACTGGATTACCGCTAGGACCCTGTCAATAGTCGGTGAGCGAAGACAAAAGATGAGCGGCCCTAAAGAAGAAACAAAAGTGCTGCGCAGACAGATAAAACGCTCTGTTCGTCTGGACCGTCGCCAAATGTGGGAAGATGCTACCGTGTCGTTAGAGAAAGCAGCACGCTCACATGATACCCGCAAGCTTTACAAGATCCTGAAAGAGTCCGTTGGTAAGAAAGCTGCTGTCTCAGAAATAGTCAAAGACAAATCAGGAAAAATCATCAGTTGTCAGAAGGAGCGCTGAGCAAGATGGAAGGATCACTTTCAGATCCTCCTAAGCCCATCCCCATCATCCGCCCCTGATGCCTTCCCACCTGCCGTTTCTAAAGAACCCTACGACGTCGAGCCGGATACACCGACCAGAGCCAAAATACTAAAGGCGATCAAGACCCTGAAGAGCCACAAAGCCCCAGGTGAAGACGGCTTCCCCCCGGAAGTGTACAAACAATGCCCTGAGGTCACTGCTAAACAGCTCCATGGCAGTCTCGAAGAAGTTTAGAGGACCAATTCTTTCCCAAAAGATTGGAAGACATCAGTCATTCTCCCTTTCGATAAGAAAGGAGATAAAACCGAATGCAAAATTACCGCGGAATAAGTCTTATAGACACTGCGGTCAAAATATTCGGGATCATACTCTTGAACCGCTTCAAAGGGGCAAGGGAGGAAAGAACCCGAGAAAATCAAGCCGGCTTTCGGCCAGGTAGAGGCTGTACTGATAATATCTTCGTTTTTCGCCTCATTATCCAGCAGTTTGAAAGGTACAATCTACCCCTGATCTTGATATTCCTGGACTTCATTGCCACCTTCGACTCTGTCACTCGCCAGAAACTTTGGAAGATCCTAGAGAATGACGGAATGCCACTGAAGTTTGTCGAACTGATGAAGGCATACTATGACGCGTCAGTGAGCCGAGTTCGAGTCTATGGTGAAGAAACTGATGAATTCCTGGTTGAGTTCGGAGTAAAACAAGGGTGTGTCCTCTCTCCGACTCTGTTCAATTATTGCGTCGATTGGGTGCTTGAAAATGCAATGTCGTCCTATCCAGGAGTTCAGATCGGACAGAATCTTTTACTGACTGACCTCGATTATGCGGATGATGTTGGCCTCCTGTCAGACCCCGCAGAAGCTCAAAACATGCTTGACAACGTGGTGGCCTGGGCAGACCTGATCGGCTTAAAAGTCAGCACAGAGAAAACGAAATTCATGGCTATTAACCACGACACAGGATCATTCACACTAACTGTCAATCAAGTTCAGCTGGAAAAAGTCAACTGTTTTACATACTTAGGCTCCCAAATATGTATTGACGGATCCTCCGACGCTGATATCCAACAGAGAATACAGAAAGCGCAAACAGTCTTTGCCTCCCTTCGGAAACCCTTATGGAATCGCCACGAAGTCAGTGTCCGAACGAAAGTTCGAATCTACATGGCACTAGTCAGCACCGTTCTCCTTTACGGATGCGAAACATGGTCGGTAAAACTACAGCATGAGAATACGCTGAAGGTGTTTGAGCATACCTGTCTGCGAAGAATTCTCAGAATACAGCTGCGTGACTGTATCTCCAGCGAGGATCTACATCGAATGTGCAATATTCAGAGAGATGTTGCACTCACTATTAAAGAACGCCGTTTGAAATGGTTGGGCCATGTTTTACGGAAGCCGCCAGAATACTTGCCTCGCCAAATACTTCTAGTCGAGCCCATTAGCTCCTGGAAGAGACGTCAAGGAGGACAGAGGAAAAACTGGTGGAACCTGGACAAATCAGACCTTGAACCTATCGGGGGATTCAGAAAGTTCGGACACAGATGGTCAACTCAGGGGCATGCTTTTGCAGAGCAGCTGGCAGAAGATCGCTCAACATGGTCCAAGAAGGTCTCCAAGATCATCGATGCCGGGCGAGGTGGAAACGCCTGATTCCCGACACAAGCAAGCAAGCAAGCATAGTCTCATATCAGTACCGTATTTTTGCTTACATGTATATTTGCATGTTAAGGCCGGGTGAATTATTCGAGTCGAATTCATTGGGGACATAATATTTGTAAATTTATTATTTTTAAGGGTCAATTATTTGGAAAAGTAAAACATTTAAATATATGTTTCAGGAGAAGGTGAGTCAAGAAGGGATTCCTCTCCCTAAGAAACCAAGGGTATGCGATGGCGATGCAGAGCCCAACATCTAAGGTGAAGATTTGGGGAACTTCACGACCTGATCCCCGCGTGCAAAGTATGTGACGGGGCATTCACTGCAAGCACTGCAAATGGACGACATTAATGCGAGCCCTCTTGTAAGAAAAATCACAGTTATTGAGAGTCATAACGAAATTTCGCCCTCAAAATTATTAAGCAAGAACATAGAAATCCAAGGGTTATTATGTATGAACAGTTTCTAAGTGATATAAGCTAGTAGGGAGGTCATAATAGACGCGGGGGGAGTGACGTCACAGTCAGTTTATTGATGGAGTCTAATGGGGTCAATGTTCCCCTTTTTCAAGGTCGATTTATTTGTTGTTTCTAGGTGTAATGACTCTGGGGCGAAGTTTGCACATGCGCATTGACGGGAACAAAGTATTGATCGACTCGGGGGGATGTGAATTTCTGAGAAATTGGTTACATAATTGGCGGGGAATTATAGATCGAGTCTAACGGGAACAGGATCACGTGTCTTTTTCTAAGCCAATCAGGGAAGTTATGTAAGGTTTCCCATTACATCACAATTCACCCTTGAGATTTTGTATATAACGGACATGCGTTGTGATTAAACTTTCATAAAGTTTTAAGACACCATGGAACAAGCCTCAAATATTGATTTTGAAACTTTGGCTACATCGATTTATAATGTGAGTTCTGTTTAGTAAATTTTCTTAGTTTATTTCCAAATAAAATCATTTTACATAGTCACCCCTCCAGTAAATTCAAATTCAGGGGATACCCCTCCCCCCACAATACAAACTCCACTATATGATGTTTATACTCGATAGAAAGCGTAAAATACACTCATTTTACCATGTAAACCCCATCCTCTCTCTCTCCCCCTGTTTACGACTTTAATTCTTTCATTGGAAATAATTCTTACCTAAAAGTGACAGTCAACTTTCTGTCAATCCCTTAGCTATTAAGCCACTATGGCTTCACTTAGAGATTTCCCGCAATGTTTTAAACAGGTATTATTATTGAACCCTTTAAAGTACATCCGGCTTTGCTAAATCCTTATGAATTTGGATAGCAAAAACATCCGCTGAAAAAATGATACTTTTTCCCGTTAAATTAAAAACAGTATCACAGGGAAAGAGACTGCTATTGATTAGGCTTCGTAAGGCTACAGGCTTTGCGAAATTCTATGTTGTATGGAAGAGGGAAACGCGTTATTTCCAAAATTAAGGTCTAACAAATATTTTTAGGACATTATGTAAAAGGGGGAGGCGGGGAAGGGGCAATGTCTCGATCCTAACAGCTTCGTTGTATGGAGAAAAACTGTTTCTTCGCGTGAAAAGTAAGGGGGGGGGGTTAAGAAAAAGATATAAAGCTACAATGAGAAGATTTACTGAAGAACAGACCCTTTTAAATTATATAAACCTTTGACCATAGAGGAAAAATGTGTAAATATATGCGTTGCGTCTCTAGGCATGTTTTTAATTTCTTTTCTATTTTTTTCGATAAAGTTTCTTTTATATTCCCAGGTGGGGGCGTGAAAACTATGTTTTTTTAACTTTGATACACAAGGCTAGAAAGAAAGGCCTATAAAAGTTGAATGAAGACTATATTATGCGTGAATTGAATAGTATTTTTACCTATGATCGCAAATTTTAGGCCTATATTTTTTTATGTATTTTTTATCTATTTTTTATATGATCGTAATTTTTTTTTATCTATTTTAAAGCCTATAGACTGGAACATTTAAATTTTTTTCTAAATGGTAAAAATAAAAACATTGATTTCTATCCTAAGGCTACAGATTACTGTTTGTGAAGGGAATTATTTTTCACAAGTTGTGTAATAAAAACGTTCGATTTCTAAGCCTAGTATATTTCTTGCAAATTTTTACTTTTTGCTGTGCTGAAAAGAGGGGAGAGGCTTCTTTACGATAAAATTATGGTTAGGGGTGGGGGGTACTAATTTTTCTTCTGTAAAAAAGAGGATCATTTTTCCAAACTAAATTTTTTCTTCTTTTTAAGGCTAATTATGAGAAATGCGCGCCTCCTCCTGAAAAGAGGGCAAGGCACACAGTGTCAACCCCTGTGAGACCATCAAATGTTAAGTATGCTGACCCTTCCACGACCCCAAAACAAAGCAGGAGGGATACAGGTCCATCTGCACTCCATGAGCAAGGCGAGAATGTGACTATCCCCGCTCTACACGGACAAGATGCTGCCCCCTCTAAACTCAGTTATGCTGTGGGGCCTTCTGTGGTCCTATTACAAACCGAAAATGCGCACCCTTCAAGCCCCAGTCTAGCTACGGGGCCTTCGTGTAATTTGCAATGCCTGGGTCTTCAAGACCAACGCTGACTATACAAGCCCCATCCGTGCCAGCCCCTATGCAGCCAGGTAGAAAACCGAAGAGAAAATGGGCGGCTTGTTATGTAATATCTGAGCTATCAGCTCCCCGTCAAGTGTCAGTGCACTCTCCTCAACTGTCACCGTCAAGTGCTGAGCCTTCCATGCAAGGTAGAAGGGTTGGACCCTCCAGGCAAGTCATAGACCAACCAATGGCTCCCTATCGTGTAATGCTCAAACCTCCAGCTTCCTGTCAAGTGGTTGATCAATTAGAAGACGTGAGTAAATTTTTTTCAATCTAATAAGCTGTTTTTTAGCTGTTAGAGAGCCTTTTACTCTTTACTTTTGTCTTTTCACTTTTTTTCTATTATTCAGGACCAAGTTATAGAAATATCTAAACAAAACTATTTTTCAACCTAATACAAGCTTGTCGAAGACATTAAAATGTTATTTTCGCTATAATATTATTCCCCCCCCCACCCCTTGTTTTAAATTTCACTGCTCCCTCCCCTCAGAGATACTTAAATATAATGTAATTTTTTTGCTTGTCAAAGAAACCGCTCTTTTCTAATTTTGCTTATCACCTTATTTTCTCTGCCTACTGCAGACAGCTTGGCTTTTTTCAACCTCATAATAATATTTTTCGCTAATTTCAAGTTTACTGTTAGAGTCTTTTATCTTACCATTTGAAACTAATAATGCTATTTTTCGCTAGAATATTATAGTTTTACCCGAGTTTCAAGGGGCTTAGAAGTAGGCCTTTTGTTTAACTTTTTTTAGGCCTTTCTTTTCGCCATTTTTTCAACACAGTAAAAGTATGTCAGATATATTTTTTCTCCTAAAGGAAATATAACGTTCCCCCTTTTGAATTAGGTCAAGTGCATGCATTAACCCTGCTAAATTCTCTTAGTGAAGCCAAAAAAGGCACTATATTCAAGTCTTAATTTCCCATATTAAGGAGAAAGATCGTTCCGATATAATCTGCTTTGTCAACGAACGCTTAACTTTTCTTCTACAAATATTATAAAAACAATTTTCTATCGGAATGAGAGGATATGGTCTGAAAGGGATAGGCTAACTAGTAAAGACCCCGGTTTTTTTCAAAGCAGATAGAGTATTAATATGAAATTTTTCAGAGGGGTTGTTTGAACAAAATCAAAACCTATTATGTTATATCTTAGATTGTATTAAGTTGGAACTTTCAGAATATATATAGAGTAAACCATATGCTACTAAGCGCGTTTTAAATAATAATCCAATGTTAAAAATAGGGATGATTTAGACACTTTGAAAATAAGCTATTTTCTTTTATAGGTTGTATTGGTACCATATTCGCCGTCATCATCCTCATTGATTGAAGAAGAAGATGCGCATGTGGAGCTCTCCAACAATTCACCATGGAATGTGAATTCGCTTGAAATACCAGATAATATTGAAGATTTTTTAACCGATTATTTTAATGTAGATAATAGCGCAGTTGTGCAGAGGAACTTGAGTCTAAACCCCTTACAGCTTTTAAAGATTAGCGAACCCTCCCCCCACTGATTGCATACTTCCACTTCAAACTATTGAAGTGACTTCGAAAAACTCTAATATTGAGCAATGTGGAGGAGGGGGTGGCGATAATATACAAGAGGGGGAGGGGGAGGGTGTTGGCAATACCCAATTTATAACATTTCCCGAATTCCAACTGTCAAATTCAATTTTAAATACGATAGTCGTTTACACTGCAACTTTTGTTGATCCTTTTAATTCGCTTATGGGGGGTAGTTTTGTATTTGACCCTATAGAAAGTGTCCATGAATACGTAGATAGAAGACGTGCACTATTAGGAAACCAAATTAAGTTGTGGGGAGGTAGGGGTTCAATTAAGGTTTCAATTGTTTTAAAGGTGTTTTATTGAAACGAAGGGAAAAAGCGAGGTTTATGATCATTATTTACACACTGAGATGTGACTGCTCTATCCACATTTATAAAATTTTGAAGGTGTTTTTATGGATTGGATAGACCACATTATTACCCATCTTGAGAATTATAGCGAAAATGGGAGTGGGTCTGTGGTTCTTTTTGTTGAAAATTTAAGCGTTAATATTTGTAAATTTAAAAAAGATTTTATTTTAAGAGGGCGGCATAGGGATGAGGGCATAGTTTTAAAATATAATCCAGATTTAGAAAGATGTCAGGGCGTTCAAAGAATCTTTTTCGAAACAGGTTAAAAATGTTTCAAGTACGCTTTCCTAATATCAACTTTCCGACCTTTGATAAAAGGCGCTACAAAGAAAAATTTAGAATATTGGGCTTTGCATGCGAAGGAGGGGTCCGATTTTTCCATTGTAGATTTCACTTGCAGAGGGAAAATACCCAGTAACGCTCAGTTCCATTGATATTTTTGAAAGAGCCAATGCCCATTTAAATATCGACATAACTATGGTTCAATATGAAACTGAATTTGAGGATGGGGTTCGTTCTAAAAAGAAGGGGGTGGTGTCCCCAGTAAGGTGCCCGTTGACCGAATTGGTTAAGCACTGGGTTTGGTTGTTGTAAAGACCACCTAGCGACCCCAATGCAATTGGCCATTTTAACCCTATTACAGACATTAGTAGACTTCTGTGGGAGGGTAAAAGGAATAAGGGCGTATGTTTCTACTGTCGGACATGTCTGTCTCGATTTCGTAGCGATTTAAAACTACGCGATCATATGAAGCATTGTAGACGGCATGGCTACCAGTCAGTGGAAACGGTTTCAGGGGATAGGGCCATTTTACGTTTTAAAAATTTTCAAAATACCCTCTTCCAGAGCAATAAAATCTCTTTGGATTGTGAGCCGAAGCTAGTGGAAGTGAACGATCCTCGATTTCCAAATCGAATCAAAGAACATCGAGCCATTGCAGTTTCCTACGCCCACGCGCAAAGAGACAGTTCTAACACTATGCAGTTGTTAGAAATAGTCGAAACGTTGGATGAGGGAGAGTTCAAGGTCAAGGCACTGACCAAATTAATTGGCACTGCTAATGGAGCTATTTCTCGTTTGAGAAATACACATTACCCAGTGTTATTGTATGCAGAGGATCATCTCACGGTTAAAAATCAAAAAATATGCTGGGTTTGTAAGGGGGAGTTTGAAGAGGGGGATATAGGAAAAGGAACTAGGGGGAAAAGAGGGGGGAAGGGGAAAAACAGAGACCACAATCACTTGTGGCAGGAAATATCCTCTGGGGGTAATAATTTTAGTGGGGAAGCACACCAATCATGCAACATAAACGTTAGTCAGCAGTTTTTTATTCCGTTTTTTATTCATAATTCAAATTATGATTTAATATTTATTTTACCGGCTTTGGTACGTATGCACAGTTAGGGAGGGGGAGTAGATAGTCCATGGGTAAATAATTCATTTACCTATAACATCATCCCCAGTATCAGCAGAGAAGCTGGTGCTTCTCGAGTTGAAATGGCAGGTAGTGAGTAACGGGCATACGTGTCTGAATAAAGTCAGGTTTTTATATTCTTTAGTTTTTTCCCCAAGGCATTGAGTCAATTGATTCAAGTGCAGAAAAGCGACAATTTTTATAGTTTTCCTTTGCTTAAACAGCACTTTCCAGACAGTGAAATGTATGACCTATTGACCTGTAAAGGTGTATATGCATACGACTATTACTCTTCTGGCGCTCGCTTAAGTGAGGAAAAACTACCTCCAATTGAAGCTTTCTTTAATTCACTCACCATCAGTGAATGCACAGCCGAGGAATATAAATTTGCCAAGAAGGTGTAGGCTAGGGGGAATTTTCAAAATGGGTGGGATTATTGTAGACTCTACTTGGCCAGTGACGTTTTAACTCTGTTAGATATTTCCTGCGAGAACAGAGATCAAATTTATTCAGAGTTTGGACTAGATATAGGGTATTATTTTTTCATACCAAATTTTGTGGTTAACGTGATTATAAAAATTAGTTGAGAGGAAATAGAGTTAATCAGTGGGGTAAATCAACCCCTCTTTGTAGAAGTGTCAATGTGGGGTGGGTAAGTTTTTCATGGAGATCGCGTTTTGACAACAGATCCAAGTGGAAAAGACACTGGAGTAAATTCAATTGCGGTTTTCCTTGACATGAACTCGTTGTATCCCTCGGCTATGTCTCACTACTCTTTGCCGTGAGGGAATTATAAATGGCTTGAGAATCCCTGTGAGTTCCCCGAAATTAACACCGTCGAGGACAATGGACCACGAGGATGGTTCTTTGTAATTGATGGTCACATTCCATTGGCGCTTCATGATTCAGTTAGAGAGTTTGTTTTCCCCTGTATCAATCGACCAGTGACCAAGGACTCACTGAGTCCATACAATCGATAATTGTTTGAGGATATGGGGATGCACTGGACCCCCTCCAAGCAGAAACTGATTGCAGATCTGGAACCTAAACAGAATTCGATGTTCACCATGTGCTTTTGCACTTGATGGTGAACAATGGTTTCAAGATCACCAAAATACATAGGGTCTTGCAATTCAATCAAAAACCTTACTTAAAGACGTTTATCGACACCTTTAATGATAAACGCTCTCGGGCAAACAGTAAAGTAGAGAAGAAAATATACAAGCTCATTCTAAATTCTGCCTTTGGAAAAATGTGTGAAAACGTACGGAACAGATCTCGTTGCGACGTCGTGATTGACCCCCAAAAATGTGCACGAATTATTGCGGACCCTAATTTTATATCGTTAACGAGCATAGAGACAAGTATGGTTCTTCTACACAGGAAAAAGAGAAATTTGGTACTGAACAAGAATATAGCAGGAGGTAATTCAGTACTTGAAATATTCCAAAAAGCTCATGTTGTCGTTTTTTTACAATGTTTGCAAGGTGCAATGGCCAAGGGAGGGGGAGGTTCAAGTTTACTATGGGGATACAGATTCTGTGCTGTTAAAAGTAAAAACCCGGGGATTTATTGGGAGATTTTCAAAATGAGGAACACATCAGCTCATGGATGGATTTGACTAACTGGAATCCGTCCCTCTACCCTGAGTTGGTGAAAAGTCAGGCCCCCAGCCAACTACTGATGTTAAAATCAGAGACGGGGAGTGATTTAATATCCAAGGGGGTGCTCCCGGGTCCTAAAGTTTATTATGTTGAAACTCATAACAGGGATGTTAAGCAGGCATGTAAAATCGTGCCTTCACATTTTGTAAACAACAATTTTAATATGAATACGTACAGAGAATGTATAAAGAGTAGTCTAGTACCGAGAGCATAAGTGCTTGTAATTTGCTCTCTACAGTATAAAAATTATATTGTAAGAGTGGAAAAGAATGCAATGTCATGTATATCTGACAAAGTCTTTGTGCTCTAGAATGGTTTAAATGTACTCCCCCACGGCCACAACCGTATTTCAGACCGGGTTGAATGCATGGACTATCGCAATCAACTTGTTCTGGATAAATTAACCTAACCCAAATCTAACCTCACCCAAACCTTTCATAATTAACTTAACTCAAACCTAACCACACCCAAACCTTTCATGAATTAACTTAACCCAACATAACCCAACCTAACCTTTTATAAATTAAATGCTCTAACCTACAGCAGTGATGGCGACTATTGTATAGAGTTTTTCCATAGTAATCCCCGGGGGTGGGGGTCCCAACCGTGGCCGGCCTGCGGCCCGTGGCTCCCGGGGGTTGGGGGTCCCACCCGCGTCCGGCCTTCGCCCCTTGGCTCCTGGAGGGTGGGGTCCTTTTAAATTCATAGGGCTCAACTGTGCTATTGTTCGAGTTCGTAGTTTTTATGTGTTGTACAAATAGTGATGTTGTAAAAAAATGTGTGTGTGTGTGTGTGTGTACAAATGGTGTTGTTCTTGCTGGACAAAAGGTGTTTTTTTTATGACAATAAGTGTTATTGTACATATAGTGTCGTTATTGATGAACAAAAAGGTGTTTTTGATAATAAATAGTGTTTTTCTTGATGGAAAAGGTGTTTCTTTATGTCAATAAATGTTGTTGTACATATAGTGTTGTTCTTGATGGACAAAAAGTGTTTTTTATAATAAATATTGTTCTTGTTGTTAATAAATATTATTGTTGTTTTTGTTGAACAAGTGTTTTGGTTCAATGAATGTTGTTCATGTTGAAAAAGTGTTTTTATGTCGAATAAATGAATGAAATATTGTTTGTGTTGTTCTTGTACTAGATAGATCTAAGAAAAAAATTACTACTTATTCATTGGACAAGTATGGTTTACATTTAGTTGTAGTCCGACTGTTGTCAACGGCAGCAGTATATGTCAATCTAAAACACTAATCAGATCGTTTCTGTGTGGTCCATCAATGTCGGGGAAAACGACACTTTTAGCTGAGACAATTAAAGAGTGTAGTAAAATGTCTTTGGAAAAACCAAAGACAATGTATTTTCGCTATAGTATGTGGCAAGAATCTTATAACCAAGAAAAAGCTATTGCCACATCCATACCAATACAATTCATACGGGAACTTGATGTTTTCGATAGTATTGAACCAAACTCGTGGTTGATTATTGATGATTTGGCTGAATCCATTGAACAGTTCTAACAGGAAATTCTACAGCTGTTTACCGTTCGCTCTCATCATGAAAAAATTTCCATAACCCTATTTCTACACAACCTCTTTCATCAGAGCAAATGTATGAGAACCCTTGCTTTGAATTGCACCATCTATATTATCTACCGAGTTGTTCGTGATTCTAGCTCGCTAATAACTCTCAATAAGCAAATATATCCCGGCGCTCCCAAATTTCTGCTGTCTGCTTACATTTAGGCGACAAATAAGCCCTACGGCTACATTTTGCCAGATGTTAATCCGAGCACACCCGAGGATCTACGTGTTGTCACCGATACTTTCGACAAGGAAATTACTGTATATCTTCCGGTGAACAGTAGAAAAAGCTATTAGTTGCCATTATGACACTGAAGAAACTACACGAACAACGGCATTTTTTTCTGTTTTAGGTACTTCAAAACCTCCACTCAGGAAGGCTATACTCAAACATGGTGTTGACAATGATTTCATTAATCTAATATCTGAACTTTGTTTAAATTTAACTGAGGGTAATGTACACTTGCCAGAAGGTGTTAAACAACAGAAAAAGCAACACTAGCTTTTTTACACTTTTACTGCCAATAATTGCAGGACTTGTAAACAGTTTTGTCCAGAGAATGGCTAAACCTTATAAATTGACACCATTTGAACTTATCCTCTCGCCCGTGGAACATTTTGAAGACAATATAAGCAAATTCATTACATCTCAAGATTCAGGAGCAGTGCAATCAAAGGAGAAAGAATTGAATTCCATAGTGACAACAATTGGAAACCTATTGCCAATGACCTATCGAGATCAGAGTAAAAGAGTATTATCATACCTCACGTTGGAAACTGGTGGTGATCAAGTTCAAGTTGACAGCGCAGGGAAACGAATTATAATTCATAGGAAAAGTTATAATCCAGTTGATTTAATTTGTGGTATGGTGAAGGATCGTAAAGGACTTTTATCTTTTGACAATAGTCTATACACCTTTCTAAATGCATCAAACTTTCCCAAAAGTCTTATTGGCAATAAGCAAATTCTAAAGAAACTAAGAGAATATAGTCCTCCAACAAAACCAACACTACCACCATTTAAAAACGAAGAAGATTCACTATTGGAAAATACTAGCAGCAGCAGCAGCAGCAGCAGCAGCAATGATTTTATAACACCAACGATGGTGGCTCGTCAAAAGCGAAGACGGATTGATTCACCCTCCAGTGTGCAAAAGGGGAGTGGACATTACACGACGTGCTTGCGTTCAAAATGGTTGAAGTTCTGAAGGATGTCTATGAAAATATTGGTGAAGCAGAAAGTCTAAGTCCCCCCAAAACACTTTCTAAAGTTGCCTCTGAAATAGATGGTAGCACATTAAAAAAAGCAAAAGAGTATCTACAAATTGAACCGAGTTACACACTGCATCGGAATCACAGGCTTCGTGGCAAACAATATCGACAAACTAAATCCTTTTTCCCTCTGCATATAATGCAAACTGATCTTTTAGCTTTAGACGCGATTCAACGGCGTGACAATGCACCCTAAAAATATATTCTAGTGGCAAGCAGTGTCTTTAATCACTATGCCTATACCATACCATTGCAATCAAAGAGAGGTGTTGAAGTTGCTCATGCTTTAGAAAGTATTCTTGAACAGGATTGCTATAGAAAAATTCAATCAGATCTCGGTAGCGAATTTGTTAATCCTCATGTGCAAAAGGTTCTATTGAAATATAATACAACGCATTTTTAGTCACAGCCCAATAAAGGCTGAATTGGCTGAACGGTTGATAAGAACGATTCATCTATTAGTTTAAAGATATTGTACGCTGAAAAATACTGCTGCTTTTATTCATGATTTAGATAAAATCATGCAAATATACAACCATCGACTTCATCGATCCCTGTCCAACTCAAGCCCTCGGGAAGTTCATTGCAGTGAAAATACGAGTACATTTGATGCTTTTCTAAAGCAATATTCCAATGGCAATGACAAGAAAAAAAAGAAGAAATTCAATGTTGGTGATACTGTTCGAATTAATAGAACCACCAATATTTTTGAAAAGGGGAATTATTTATGGAGCACCGAACTTTTTAAAGTGTCCAAAATCCTAGACACTACACTCACGACATATAGACTACGAGACACCAAAGATGATGAGATTCTCGGCGGTTTTTATGAATATGAACTGCAAAAAGTTAGAAACACTAGTGAAATTTATCAAATTGAAAAGATATTAAAGAGTAGTACGCGCAGGAGCAAGAGACAGTTGCTTGTTCGTTGGCTAGGATACAACTCTGATTTTGATTTTTGGGTCAGTGTTGAAGATTATTGACAATGCCCAATGATTTCTATGTGACTTTTATGTCCAGTGTTCTGATCCTCTCTACAATTATTTGAATAGAACAAGTGATTTTTGGACAAAACTCTCCGCCACTATCAAATTCGACGGCGCGTATGAAGTCGCTCTTGTCGACTGTATTCTCGAAAATACATATGACATCCTGAGAAAAGATCTTAAATATGAAACAAAAATTAGACCCCATGATTGGCCGCCACCCTAAGGTGATAAAGAACAAATTCAAAAGATCAATTGGATGGATTATCCATATATTGAATTACCCTATGAAGAACTCACCTGTATGAATGATTTATGTCGTTCTATTAATAACAGAATTTCCGCTCGTAAAAAAGGAGCTTTTTATTTCAACTATTCAAAGGAGGAGGGCAAGATATACATTAATTCTCCCATTGCTGATGAAAAGGTTATTCTCAATGATAATCTAAAAGATGTTCTTGGCTTTAAGCTCAATATAATCAAGGGTAAAACTGCCGGAAACACTAATTTCTTTTTTGCAGACTTACCCACCTGCCATCTCCACAGACACAAGTATATTTCTGTACGCCTCATTTGTGCAAACATCTCGGGTTAGCAATATCAATGTTCCCCTCCTACGAGTCCTTGAACGAAAAAACAATCAAGAACACATTCACCACTATAATATCAAGCATCTTCAGTATATTCCCGTAAACATTTCCTATTTGGAACTCTAATCAGTCAACACTAAGAACTGAATTAGGTGATCCCCTAGCAATATCAAAAGGTTTGGCTATGATTATATGCCATATTCAATCCATCGTTCAACAACAACAAGATGTTTAATTGAAAAGTGGTATTCATTTTTCCTGATATTGACTGCTATGTTAATGCTCTTGGCCCAAGACAACAGGGCAATAGAATGGACTATTACAAAGGTCACTCGTCAATGTCTGGCTACGGTCTTGGCAGTTGATTTGCTAAGCTGTTTCGCTCTGCACTACCTCTGGCTAGAAAATATATTGTACCGGCTGCGACAGATTTTGCATCCTCTACACTCTACGAATGGAGCTCTGGCAAGGATTTTAAAAAAAGTGCCTCGGAAAATATTATGTCCAGTGCGCGAATCCTTGGCGAGAGATTAAAACAAAATGGAAAAGGTTTAAAAAGGTCGAGAAACAATGCATCACTCATCAGTCTCTACTCAGGTCAGAAACGAAAGACATGACCCCTGTCAAAGAAATAAAGAAAAAAGCCGGCACGCACTGTAAACAGTAGAAGAAGAAGTCCCACGAAGAGAATTGTTAGATCAAAACTAGATTTCTTTTCCTAAGATGTCATATCTGCCGCAAAAGGATTCTCAACCTTCAATCACCTCATCATTAAATCTATTCAATGCAGAAAATGTTCATATGAGTGTAAAACATGGTTACTATGATCAATTCTATCCACAACAACCGCTCTCCGATGATATTCAATTTCAAATTTATTCCCATGAAGCCTACTTTATGGATATGTATTCGACATTTATAGATTTACGAATGAACGTCCGGAAATCCGATAATACATTGCCAATTCTTGCCGATGGAATATCCAATGAAATTTGTATATTGCATAATTTATTTCGTCAAATCAGTGTCTACATCAATGTTACGCTGGTGAGCACACTCAACAACCTCTCAAATTATACAAGCTATATGCAATTCCTGCTGATGACACCTAAGTCATACAAAGAATTGAGAGGCACCTCCAATGGATATGAATATATTACTAATACTGATTGTACAGATGCACTTAAAAATACTACAACTAGTGAATTACATCTAGTTGGAAAAATATATCATGAAATATTTAATATACCCCAATGGCTACCACCCAATGTTAAAGTGGATATAAAATTTACGCTTGCACCATCCAATTTAATATTGAGAAAAGAACTTGCTGTCAATCCTGATGTGACTCTCTCTCTCTCACCTTGGCAATACTACATGTACGCAAACAACAGGTCATAAGTTCTGTTACTTTGGCGGTGGAAAAACTGAGAGTCAGTGAAAATAATATTAAACTAACTGTTCCTCATGCAATCAACAATCAGCGTTATATTACCACAGGCTCACGCACCTTCACCGACTCATCCTTTATCAATGGTGAAATTCCATTGAAACTGGCCTGGGTATTTGTAAAAAGCGCTAGTGCAATAGGATCGTGGACAGGATGTCCACATAAATTTGAAATGTTTGGGCTTTTATCTCTTGTCTGCAAAGTAAATGGAATCCCACTCTACAATCTATCTTTTGATAAATCCTATAGAACATTGTATGAGTTGACCATGCAAACCCTAGATCATGATTCACAACTATTTGAAAATGGTATAACCATGTTTGCTAAAACACATGGTATCATTGTAGTGGATTTATCTGGAACGCAGGATATGAGTATAGTACGTACGGGGAGTGTGCGTTTAGAGTCTACATTTGCTGACCCATTAGCTAAGATTATTGCACTAATCTCACTAAATCAATATGAAACCTATTGGGAAATCACTCCCGAAAGCAGTGTTCTACTAGACTTGGCGCCTTGAACACCAGTATTTAATATGGACCCCTAGATGTCCAAATACAAATCCTATTGTCTGCCCTCTGACTTTCTTGGAAAAATTCAATGTGCCAATAATACCCTAATTATTGTTAATAGCAGTCCGTCGACTGTGCAGACGGGTCATTGGTTTTGCATCTTTCAAACAACATTTTTATCCTCTTGGTCTATCCTATAGATTCTACACATCACACATCAGCAACTATATTGAGAGCAGTAGGTAAACTATTATTCAAAATCGGAAGGGAGTGCAGGATCTAACGACTAAAAGCTGTGGATTCCATGCACTACTATATTTTGTGTTCCGATGTCGTGGCTACACTTACAAGCAGTTTCTCAACATTCATGTAGACAATCCACATCTTAATGACTTTATGGTGGAAAATAGCCTCTCAGACCTGTATAATATTGATTTTAGTGCCCTAAGAGTAAAGTGCTTAAAAAATATATGTGAATTTGTTTATTAATAAATGAAAAATGTATATACAACAATGTTTTTATTCTTCAATTTATATTTCTTCTTCTTCGATGAATAGGCAACTGTCGTGAACCACTAATGCTTGTAAATCTTTTGGATTCACTGTATATTGATCTTCATTGGATGCAAAGTCAGGGTCACATTTTCTACTGTATAATGTAACTTTACTCTTGTCATATCTCTTTGTATAGTCAATGATACTATTTGCGCTCATATTGTGAAATTCACGAGTTTCAATCAGTCTATTTGAAGCAATATCACATAAAGTGTTTTCAAATGGTGAATCACATTCGGTAACTGCCAAATGAAAATTACTTGGCTTATAGTCATAATAGGCAGTGTCTTCACAACAATGACGTAGAAACCAAATTGTCTTGTTACCCCAACAGTTGATTCGTAGACCAGATTCTTCCTCCCAGAATAATTTAAATCCACGACGATACCAATCTCGTTGAAATAAACTAAAATCACGTTTGGGATTCTTTCCAATCATAGCGGGGTAAGTATTTTCCCACTGATACCATTTGTCATAGTGACAATTGGAGCACAGATGTCCTCTAGGGTGAGAGTCACAAATCTCTTCAAGACATGAATTACATCCTTTAATTTGTACTGCATAGCCTCTATGTAATTTACAGGGATTACATAATTTGCACTTTTCATTATAGTCATCAATAATTGTGCAATTCTCAAATGATGTCCAACTGCCAAGAGTGTACATGCATAGTGGACATGTATAGAACATTTTTTGGTTTCTGATGTCAACTCTCTCACAGCTAAAATGAAACTGATCCTCGTCATATAAATTCAGGGGGGAGGTAAGGTGAGAAAAGTAACTCTGTGACGTCACCTCTTTCGAATGGGGTGGAGCCATCTACATTGAATCTATGGCAATGTTTTCAAAAGTATATCCACGATATTATTCGGTTTTGTTCCAATTAATATATCAATAAATTGAGTATAAGCATTTGAGTCACATTGACAAAACTTCATGCAATAGTCCAATGGGGGAGAATCAGTTTTCATTATATTGTCAAGTGTTCCCCGAGAAAATATCTTGCGTTGAAGGGATAACTTGAGAAAATTATCATCCAAAATCAAATGATTTCCATAATCACAAGATCTGATCTAATTCTCTCTTTCTCAAATTTGTTCATTTTTCAATCCTATCACTCTGACTGCTGACTCTGGACTGACCATGATTCGTTAGCCTAACATTCTAACAAAAAGAAAGGGAACATTTTTGATTTTGAAACAATTTTATTGTATAATTATAACAATAATACTGGGCATGTACAATTAGCGATACAGCTTATTGCCTTCTATATTCTTCACTAATGCACTTAAAGCACTTTGAAGTCTACTCACATGCGCTATATCAACTTTTGCAGCGAAGCATAATTGATCCTCCATTTTAAATTTTCTCAAAGATATTACATATCTGGCATATACTTCATCCCATTCCAGACAAAGCCGTGATCCTCTCGTTATTTCCACCGCAATGTTTGGTGCTCTTGTATCATTGCTACCTTCGCCACTTTCAACTTCTAATAGGGTAAACATTCCACTCATTATTATTACAAATATATCCTAATGGTTAAAGTCAAACTGTTATTACTCCTTTGAATTCTATTCAAACACTAATAAAAACTATAACAAAAATCCTTTCCTTATATTCTCTGCAATCCTGTCCTGCTAATATTTCCGACTCCCTGATTGGCTTAGAAAGAGACGTGTGATCCTGTCACCGTTCGATTCAATCAATATAGTCACCACTGCTTATGTAATAAATTTCTCTGATATCTATTTTCCCTCTTGTCCTATTCAATTATGTAATCAATTTCTCTAGAACTCAATTCCACTCTTTTCCTAGTCGATCATGTAAACCAAATTGTAGAGAATCTACTTCCCCTCTTGTCTTAGTCGATTATGTAATCAATTTCTCTGAAATCCACTTCCCCTCGAGTCGATCAATACATTGTTCCCGTCAATGCGCATGTGTAAACTTCGCCCCGGAGTCATTACACCTAGAAACAACAAATAAATCGACCTTGAAAAAGGGGGACATTGACCCCATTAGACGTGATCAATAAACTGACTGTGACGTCACTCCCTCCGCGTCTATTATGCCCTCCCTACTCAAGCTTAACATTTTAATTTTTACGCATGGCAGGAAGCTTTAAAAGAAACAATAAATTTACCTATATCATACAGTGCCACCCCCCTCCTTGCTCGAAGGTTCAATAGGCTTTCACCACCCTTGTTTGAGGGTTCAAGACCCTTCTAAAAATGGCTATAGACGTTTCAACGTGGTGAATCCATTGTTTTTCAAATTAACAAAACAGTTCCATTTCGAATAAAAAATAACAGGGACTATCGGAACCCTCCTGTTCGATAATTCTGAGAGTGGTAGGGGGGTTGGGGGCCCCGTCCTTTAAATAAATAGAGTTTTAGGTGTTTCAGGGGCTTACGGGCACTGGCCCTCAAAAAACAGTTCTAAATTTTTCAAACCCCTGTTGGATGAGCTTACGGGCACTGGCCCTCAAAAATAGTTATAAATTTTTTCAACACTGCTAAAACAGTATATCACTGTTCCGATTAAAACCAAACCATTTAAAAGGGGTAAATAACTGAACTTTTGGAACCCACTTTTCAATATTTCCGGGAAGGAAAGGGGGAGGGTCTGAGGGCCGTGGCCCTAAAAAAACTATAGATTTTTTAACACTGCTAAAATAATGTATTATTGTCCGAATTTAAACCAAACCACTTCAAAGGAGGAAATAACTGGAATGTTTGGGACCCCTGTTCAATAGTTTTGGGAAGGAAAGGGGGAGGGTTTGAGGGCCTTGGACCTAAAAAATAGATATAGGTTTTTTTCAGAACTCCTAAATTGATGTATCCTTGTTCAGATTAAAACCAAACCATTTCAAAGGGGGGGGAACTAGACTGTTTTAGACCCCTCTTTGACAGCTCTGGGAAGGAGAGGGGGGCTCGACGGCCCTGGCCCTCAAAAGACAGTCATAGGTTTTTCAACACTGCTAAAATAATATATCCTTGTTCGGATCAAAACCTATCAAAGAGAAAATAAATGTATCGTTGGAATCCCCCTGTTCAATATTTCTGGGAGGCGAGGTAGGTTTGAGGGCTCTGCCCCTAAAAAGGGATTATTAAATACGATGAAAATAATATATACTTTTTAGGGTAAAATCATATCTGTTCACAAAAAGAAAATAATTTGCTAGTATTATTTTTAGGTTCACCTATCGAGATTTCAGCCACAATCAACTAAAGGGGTCAACAATCTCTTTGACATCATGGAGCCACCTGTCTTGTCATCACTGTTGTAACGTGGTGTTTATGGTGTTTAAGTGGTTTAGTGGTAGATGCCTTTATTCTCCCTTAAAAGAGGAGATAAACTATGGCCCTAAGGTAATTAAACTTTGGTAGTGTGCCTTAGGCTGTGGCCGAACTAATGAGGCATACTAGCTGGGTATGTTCGAGGGACTAAAGGTAGATTGTAGAGAGGTTTGATATAATACAAAACTTTTATTCAGTTAACATATAATAATACAAGATATATATATTCCACTGGTACTGGCTGCCCCAAGTAGACCACAAGTCTCAGAAAGTACAATAATATATAATAAGATACTTGGACACTTACAATGATCCGACAAAATTCCAAGGAATTTCTAAAACAACGGACCAGAGGTCAGTCCTGCATAAAGTTAGTATCCTTCTACCCCTTCCCATAAAATGTATCTCTTATACATTTTTATCAATCACACCTTCCTGTACCCAACCGACGCAATAGCTAGGAAGTGATGATTTTTCAATTTCCCGTTAAGCAGAAACTTGGCAGGATATGTTCCTTATCTTAATAAAAAGTGGTATTCTAAACATTGTATTTGCGTCTTAATATATTTTTACTAAATTCCAAATTGACTAAATTAGAAGCTTTTCCACACAACCATCACCATTTTGGGGAAGTCTCTGTGCCCACATTGAGACAAAACAGGCCCTTGAGGAGAATGAGCGAGAGAGGTTAAATATATTTTATGAGGGGGTGAATTTGGAGAATACAACTCCCCCCAAATTTGATTTAGACAGTCTTGTGGCCAATCTCTGTCTTAATGCTGACTTTTTGGATTGGCTGCTAGAGAAGTTGACGCCCAACAAAATCGAGAGACAAGTAGCAGACCAGATAGCAGACACCCCCTGAAAACTGATGAGGACCTTGAGGAAGAGGGTGAGTAGGGAAAGAGGAAGTGGCTCACCCCCGATATTGCCAGACTTTTACTTTGTTAAACTCTGCTTTGCGCAATTTATGTGTTTATAGGTCTGAGTTTGGGAACCCACTCAACTCGTTTATAACGGGCAGCATTTTTAAGGATCCTACAGACATAATCCACTTCTATATAGGCAAGATTCAAGCCCTTTTTGAAATATATATATTCAGGATTAGGTGACAAGGATAGCATTAAGCCGTCCATTTCGCAAAAAAAAAAATATTAAAAAAAAGCTGGGTTAGGTCTATTTACATTACATGCAAATCGAAATGCAAACACTTCACCAGGACAATTTGTAGGGTGTATTTTTGGAAAGGATTAACAATATTGTAAGTAAATTAAATAACTAAAATGAGAAGGGAGGTGGGTCAGTAATACTACTTATTGCAAATTTATATATTAATTTGAGGAAGTTTAAAAAGCATTTTGTTTTAAGAGGTAGGATGGGGAAGGGGGGGCTAAAATTCTAGAATATAATTCAAATTTAAAAGGGTGTCAATGCGTACATCAAATTCGTTTCGATACTGAACTACAGTGCTTTAAGTATGCATTACTTAAAGCAGCTTATAAACCCCTGTAAAAATTTGTCAGTAAGGCATATTCAGTAGATTTGACAGCTAATGGGCCTAGGTAGGGGCATAGTTTCCTAAAATAGATTTTGACTATTTAAATGGGCAAGATCCGGTAACACTCAAAGGAACAGATATTTTTTAGTGAGCGAATGAACCTTTAACGATTGGTGCTACTATTTTACAGTATGATACAAAATTTAAGGAGGGGGAACGTAAACATAAAAAGGGGTGAAATATTCAGTGGGGGCTCCGTCAATCGAATTAGTAAAGTAGTGGGTATGGCTTCTTTACGAAACTGCTACAGAGCCTAATTCAATTGGACATTTTTTCCTGTTACAGATATTAGTCAAGTTTTAAGGATGAAAGAGGGGAGGGGTATCTGCTACTATTGTCCAATGTGTCTGTCTAGATTCCGCACTAAATTGAAATTGAACGTGCCATTTGAGGCACTGTAAGTGTCATAGGTATCAATCCGTGGAAACGGTTTTGGGTGACAATTCCATCTTGGGATTCAAAAATGTTCAGAATTCGCTCTTACAGAGTGACAGAGTGGTGTTGGAATGCAAGGCCGAACTCAAGAATGAGTACGGTTCATCGAATTAAAACCGTGTTAAAGAACATTAAGCCATTGTCGTCTCTTTTACACATGCGCAAAGAGGCTAGGGTAATACCATATAATTGGTAAAGGTTCTGAGACACTGGGTGAGCAAGATTGTATGAGTACAGCCAAAATTACAATTTTTAAAACGTCTAATAAGTCAATTGACGGTTACGCAATACAGCCTATCCAATTAACCTATCACCAGAAGGACGAATTTTCCATTAAAGATAAAAACAAATTCTGGATTTGCAAGTGGAACTTTGTTGAGGGTAGCGGGTATTTGCCAGTCCGCTACAATGATCATTTAAGCGACCAAAGTTTATCAGGAGGAAGAATTTTCACGGGCAGACCCATAAATCCAGTAATTTAAACTTTAAACAACAGAACTTTATACCGGTTTACATAAACGATTCCCACTATAATTTGAAATTCCTATTACCATCGTTGGCATGTTTGCAGAGAGGTAAAGTTGTAGATGGTGTATGGGTAGATGGTTCTCTCTTCTTATAATATCATACCCCAATCATCTGAGAAGTTTTTAGTCATAGATTTAAAATGGAAAACAATACATACTGGTTAAACGCGCTTGAAAAAAAATCTGCTTTTTAGATTTCTGTATTTTTTTTTTCCCCAAATTTCTCAGTCAATTAATTCAAGTAATTAAAAGTGAATATTTTAATAGTTTACCCCTTCTTAAAAAGTGCTTTGCAGATGATGAAATTTAATATTCATTAAAGTGTAAAAGCAATATACCCGTATGATTATTACAACTCTACCTCGCTGCTGCGTGGGAAAAATTGCCACCCATCGAAGCGTTTTATGATTCACTTCATGATATTCAATGCAACACTGCCAACTATGAAGTTGCTAAAAAGGGAAGAGTATTGTAATATGTGTCTGACAAGTGACGTATTGACGTTGTTGGATGTTTCATTTAAAAACAAGGATAAAATATAAGAGGAATTTCAGTTGGATCTGGGGTATTATTTTTCAACTCTTTATCTTGTGATGGTTTTATTCTTAAATTATCAAAGAAAAATAGATTGGATCACCGATGTGGATCAGCACTTATTTGTAAAGAGGTCCATTAGGGGAGGGTATGTTCGCTATGGAGATCGTATACTGAAAACTGACCTGACTGGATAACGCACTGGTGAATCCGGACACAGTTTTTTCTGGATATTACCTTTATTGATCAGCAATGTCTCACTTCTTTTTGCCGTGTGGGATCCAAATTTCCCCAACATTGCCCCTGTTAAGAAGAATGAAATGCAAGGATGGGGTTTTGAAAATGTTTGTGATATACCTTTGGAGCTTTATTACTCAGGAAAGGATTTTGTCTTCCCGTGCATAAGCATATTGGTGTCTAAGGACTCACTGAGTCCATTTAACATTTTTTTGGTAGATGAATGGGGTATGCACTGGATACCTTTAAAAAAACTGATTGTCGATCTTCATCCAAAACAGAATATTTTTGTACAACATG
The DNA here is from genome assembly GCF_049724085.1 of Artemia sp. Qi Xiang Cuo. Taxonomy (NCBI): domain Eukaryota; kingdom Metazoa; phylum Arthropoda; class Branchiopoda; order Anostraca; family Artemiidae; genus Artemia; species Artemia sp. Qi Xiang Cuo. Next base: position 75,374,842 of record NC_142799.1, on the reverse strand, counting down.
TTCTTTTGAGATGGATGTTTTCCATCAGTGTCAGGTTCAAAAAGGTTCTTAGAGCCCTCCAATTTGACCAAAAGCCCTCATTTAACCTCATTTGAAATTTGGCCTTCGATAAAATGTGTGAAAGTGTTTGCATTCGAGTATATGCAATAGTGCATGTTGTGACGTATGTAACCAACCCAAATGAATGTGCACGAATCATTGTTGATCCGAACTTCACACCTTTCACCCACATAGACTCGAATATGGTCATTTTAAATTGAAAAAAGAAATGGCTTAGATAAAAATTGCCACTGGCAGTACTATTTTAGAAATCAATATAAAAAAAATGATTCCAAAAAAGATGTTTTTTGAAAGAAAAGTAAAGGCGATATTAAGCTTAAGATCAGAAGAAATAGAAACCTAAAATAAATCAAACTCAAAACGATCGGAAATTTTAAAGAATAAATGAAACCCAAAACGAACAGAAATTAAATAAATATCGTATATGCAGAATATCTTGGTTTCAGCCACTTTCTTGATTTTCAAGCCAGTATATTTTCCTTGTTGTTCAAGCAAAGGGACGGTAAGTTTTCTATATAGGGATTTCGAACAAGACGGTTGTAATAGTTTAATTCTTGTTTTGATCTGACTCTATTTTCAGGAGTTATGGTTCATTATATTTATTAGTATTTGACATGACCGTCTCTTACTAGGTTCCTAGCTACCGCTGCAACCTGGATATGAATAAAATAAACCCGGATTGCAAGGTTGCTAGCCACCGCAGCAACCCGGTTTACAAATAGGAAAATACCTATGGTTTTTTCTAGTTGGAATAGTAAGAAATGATCCTCAGTATGGCACGATACCTGAGATAAAAAAATTTCAAAAGCTGCTTGTATTTTCTTAACTTTTCGTTACTATTTGCCGTGGTTTGTTCTTTACTATGATTTTAATGTTTAAAGTTATACACATGAAATCACGCATCGAATAGTTAAAACCTAACAAAAAAACAAAACTAATTTAAAAATTTTAAGGTATTTTACGAGTTTGAACACAAAAATTTTAATTATTGCTCAGACACCGTAAATATTTTTGAAGTTTACATAATAAATTTAACGATTCTGGATTGAAAACTAAAACACAAAAAATTAAATTTTTTAAGAAGTATAGCACATCATCATATTATTGCACTTACTTTTACGCAATACATGGTTACAAGTTAAGATTATGACGTCATTCATCAACCTTTTACAAGAAAATAGTTTTTCATAAGAAAATTATTCTATTTTAAAATCAATTTTGTTAATTACAAAAGTTTTTTAATACATCAATATCCTTTAAAATGAGCCATTAAACTGCTCTCTATAATGTTCCAGTGCCTCGCTAGATACGGAAAAAAATGGAAAAAATTTTGAAGTTCAAGTAGTTTTTCTTGTTTTTCAAGCCAATGGATTTTATTGTTATTCAAGCAAAGGAGCTATAAGTTTTCTACATAAGGGTTTCGGAAGTTGATTCTAATAATATGCTTTTTATTTCAATCAGCCTCTCTTTTTTAGAATATGGGCTACTGTATTCCTTAGTATTGGACTTGATCGTCTCTTACTAGCTGGCAAGCTACCACTGCAACCTGGATAATCAGAGCAAACAAACATACAGTAGACAGCAATAAAAATGAATATATAAATCTTAAAAACGAGCAAAAATTGAATTGGATATGCAAATCAAGCTTACAACGAACATAAATCACTACAAATTTATAATTTTGGTTTATGCCTACTTCTCTTACTTTAAAAATCTAAAACCTACTGAGTATTACCCACTTTACTGAAAACTGTATGTGTCTTGAGCAGCCTTTGAAAGTACGAAGGAAATCAAACTAAATAAAGGTCGGATAATTTATAAAAAAGGTTTAATATTCAAACTGAATGTTAGAGAAGGGGGAAGTATGAAAACTCTTGTTTGTGGTGGAACTATATTTGTCTTGCATAGTCTTGGAAAGAACTAATAAAATTAGACAGAAAATTTGATATGTAATGATGTTAATTGCTGAAATCTCGTAAGTTCGAACTTTCACTTTACTGTAATTTTTATTTTTATTTTCAATGATGAAATAAGAACAAAAGAAAATATTTGCAATATAATTCGTTTTCAGTAAAGCACCAATGACACGGTAGGCTTTAAACTTTTACAGCGAAAGAACGCGACAAAACCCAACCACTTGTTCATAGTTGTGTTTGACTCTGTGTGTTTGTTTGTGTGTTTATGCCCCTCTCTCTCTCTCTCTCTCTCTCTCTGTGCCTTTGTTTCTGCCACTGTGTGTTTGTTTGTGTTTTTGTCTCTGTGTCTGTCTTTGTGTGTCCATATGTAGGACCCAGTGTGTTTGTATGTGTGTTTTTCTCTCTCTCTCTCTCTCTCTCTCTCTCTCTCTCTCTCTCTCTCTCTCTCTCTCTCTCTCTCTCTCTCTCTCTCTCTCTCTCTCTCTCTCTCTCTCTCTCTCTCTCTCTCTCTGCCTGGTTGTCTGACTATCTGTATTTGTGTGTGTTTTTTTTTCCTCTCTCTCCGCGTGCCAGCATTTCTAACTGTGTATTTGCCTGTGTTTGTGGCTTTGTGCATCTGACGGTGCGTTTGCCTGTCTCTGTGTCTGTCTTTGTGTGTTTTAGTGTCTAATTCTGTATGGTTGTATGTTTTTTGTCCCTCACTCTCTCTTTGTCTGTGTTTCCGACTGCGTCTTTTCCTGTCTCTGTGTCTGTCTGTGTGTTTTTATGTATCTGACTGTGTTTGTATGTGTTTTTTGTCTCTCTCTCCGTGACTGTGTGTTTGCCTGTCTCTGTATGTGTCAGAATCTGTGTGTTTGTGTTTTTTTGTCTCTCTATTTCTATGCCTGCGTGATTGACTGTGTGTTTGCCTTTCTCGGTGTCTGTCTATGTGTGTTTGTTTGTCTGACTGCGTGTTTGGGTGTGTTTTTGTCTCACGTTCTCTTTCTCTATGCCTGTGTGTTTGACTCTGTGTGATTGTGTGTGTGTTTTTGTCTCCCTGTCCTTCTCTTTGTGCTCGTGGGTCTGACTCTGTGTGTTTGTGTGTGTTTTTTTGTCTCTCTCTTTTACACTCTGTGCCTTCATATCTGGCTTTTTGTGTTTGTGTGTGATTTTATATCTGTGTCTAACTGTGTGTCTTACTCTGTGTGTTTGTGTGTGTTTTTGTCTCAGTGTCTGACTTTGGGTCTTCCTTTGTCTGTCTCTGTTTGTTTGCGTGTGTGTTTTTTTCGTATTTCTTTCTGTGCCTAAGCGTTTGACTCTGTGTGTTTGTTTGTGCTTTTGTGTCTTTGTCTGTCTTTATGTGTTCATGTGTCTGACTCTGTGTGTTTGTGTGTGTTTTTTCTCCCTCTTTCTTTCCGTGCCTGGGTGTCTGACTGTATTTTTACCTGTGTATGTGTGTGTGTTTTTGTGGGTGTGTGTGCCTGACTCTGTGTGTTTGTGTGTGTTTTGTTTATCTCTCCGTGCCTGTGTGTCTGACTCAGTGTGTATTTTTGTCTCTGTATGTGTCTTTGCGTTTGTCTGTCTCTGTGTCTGTCTTTGTGTGTTTTTACGTGTTTTTCCCTCTCCCTCTCTCCGTGCCTATGTGTCTGATTGTGCGATTGCCTGTCTCTGTGTCTGAGTTTTTGTATGTAATTGTCTAACTCTGTGTATTTGTTTGTTTTTTTGTATCTCTCTCTCTCTCTTTCCTTACCTGTGTGTCTGACTTGTGTTTGCCTGTCACTGTGTCTGTCTGTGTGTTTTTGTGTGTCTAACTGTGTTTGTATGTGTTTTTGTCTCTCTCTCTGTGCCTGTGTGTGTGACTGTGTTTTTGGCTGTCTCTGTATCTGTCTTTGTGTGTCTGACTATATGTTTGTGTGTTTTTGTCTCTCTCTCTCTCTCTCTCTCTCTCTCTATCTGTCTCTCTCTCTCTCTCTCTCTCTATCTCTCTGTCTCTCTCTCTCTCTCTCTCTCTCTCTCTCTCTCTCTCTCTCTCTCTCTCTCTCTCTCTCTCTCTCTCTCTCTCTCTCTCTCTCTCTCTCTCTCTCTCTCTCTCTCTCTCTCTCTCTCTCTCTCTCTCTCTCTCTCTCTCTCTCTCTCTCTCTCTCTCTCTCTCTCTCTCTCTCTCTCTCTCTCTCTCTCTCTCTCTCTCTCTCTCTCTCTCTCTCTCTCTCTCTCTCTCTCTCTCTCTCTCTCTCTCTCTCTCTCTCTCTCTCTCTCTCTCTCTCTCTCTCTCTCTCTGTACCTTTGTGTCCTAATCTGTTTGTTTGTGTGTGGTTTTTTTCTCTGTTACTGACTTTGTGTTTTCGTATGGCTGTCTCTGTTTGTTTGTATGTGTGTTTTTTGAATTTCTCTCCGCGCCTGTATCTTTGACTCTGTGTGTTTCTTTTTTTTGTCTGCTTATGTCTTTGTGCGATCGTTTTTTTTACTCTGTTTTTTGTGTATGTTTTGTCTCTGTGTCTTGCTTTGTGTGTTCGTGTGTCTGACTGCGTGTGTTTGTCTGTATTTCTCTCTCTCTCTCTCTCTCTCTCTCTCTCTCTCTCTCTCTCTCTCTCTCTCTCTCTCTCTCTCTCTCTCTCTCTCTCTCTCTCTCTCTCTCTCTCTCTCTCTCTCTCTCTCTCTCTCTCTCTCTCTCTCTCTCTCTCTCTCTCTCTCTCTCTCTCTCTCTCTCTCTCTCTCTGTACCTTTGTGTCCTAATCTGTTTGTTTGTGTGTGGTTTTTTTCTCTGTTACTGACTTTGTGTTTTCGTATGGCTGTCTCTGTTTGTTTGTATGTGTGTTTTTTTGAATTTCTCTCCGCGCCTGTATCTTTGACTCTGTGTGTTTCTTTTTTGTGTCTGCTTATGTCTTTGTGCGATCGTTTTTTTTACTCTGTTTTTTGTGTATGTTTTGTCTCTGTGTCTTGCTTTGTGTGTTCGTGTGTCTGACTGCGTGTGTTTGTGTGTATTTCTCTCTCTCTCTCTCTCTCTCTCTCTCTCTCTCTCTCTCTCTCTCTCTCTCTCTCTCTCTCTCTCTCTCTCTCTCTCTCTCTCTCTCTCTCTCTCTCTCTCTCTCTCTCTCTCTCTCTCTCTCTCTCTCTCTCTCTCTCTCTCTCTCTCTCTCTCTCTGCCTGGTCGTCTGACTATCTGTATTTGTGTGTGTTTTTTTCCTCTCTCTCCCCGTGCCAGCATTCATAACTGTGTATTTGCCTGTGTCTGTGGTTTTGTGCGTGTGACGGTGCGTTTGCCTGTCTCTGTGTCTGTCTTTGTGTGTTTTAGTGTCTAATTCTGTATGGTTTTATGTTTTTTGTCCCTCTCTCTCTCTTTGTCTGTGTGTCCGACTGCGTCTTTTCCTGTCTCGGTGTCTGTATGTGTGTTTTTATGTGTCTGACTGTGTTTGTATGTGTTTTTTGTCTCTCTCTCTCTCCGTGACTGTGTGTTTGCCTGTCTCTGTAAGTGTCAGAATCTGTGTGTTTGTGTTTTTTTGTCTCTCTATTTCTATGCCTGTGTGAATGACTGTGTGTTTGCCTTTCTCGGTGTCTGTCTATGTGTGTTTGTTTGTCTGACTGCGTGTTTGGGTGTATTTTTGTCTCACGTTCTCTTTCTCTATGCCTGTGTGTTTGACTCTGTGTGTTTGTGTGTGTGTTTTTGTCTCCCTGTCCTTCTCTTTGTGCTCGTGGGTCTGACTCTGTGTGTTTGTGTGTGTTTTTTTGTCTCTCTCTTTTGCACTCTGTGCCTTCGTATCTGGCGTTTTGTGTTTGTGTGTGATTTTATATCTGTGTCTAACTGTGTGTCTTACTCTGTGTGTTTGTGTGTGTTTTTGTCTCAGTGTCTGACTTTGGGTCTTCCTTTGTCTGTCTCTGTTTGTTTGCTTGTGTGTTTTTTTCGTATTTGTTTCTATGACTATGCGTTTGACTCTGTGTGTTTGTTTGTGCTTTTGTGTCTTTGTCTGTCTTTATGTGTTCATGTGTCTGACTCTGTGTGTTTGTGTGTGTTTTTTCTCCCTCTTTCTTTCCGTGCCTGCGTGTCTGACTGTATTTTTACCTGTGTATGTGTGTGTGTTTTTGTGGGTTTGTGTGCCTGACTCTGTGTGTTTGTGTGTGTTTTGTTTCTCTCTCCGTGCCTGTGTGTCTGACTCAGTGTGTATTTTTGTCTCTGTATGTGTCTTTGCGTTTGTCTTTCTTTGCGTCTGTCTTTGTGTGTTTTTACGTGTTTTTCCCTATCCCTCTCTCCGTGCCTATGTGTCTGATTGTGCGATTGCCTGTCTCTGTGTCTGAGTTTTTGTATTTAATTGTCTAACTCTGTGTATTTGTTTGTTTTTGTATCTCTCTCTCTCTCTCTCTTTCCTTACCTGTGTGTCTGACTGTGTGTTTGCCTGTCACTGTGTCTGTCTGTGTGTTTTTGTGTGTCTAACTGTGTTTGTATGTGTTTTTGTCTCTCACTCTCTCTCTCTGTGCCTGTGTGTGTGACTGTGTTTTTGGCTGTCTCTGTATCTGTCTTTGTGTGTCTGACTATATGTTTGTGTGTTTTTGTCTCTCTCTCTCTCTCTCTCTCTCTCTCTCTCTCTCTCTCTCTCTCTCTCTCTCTCTCTCTCTCTCTCTCTCTCTCTCTCTCTCTCTCTCTCTCTCTCTCTCTCTCTCTCTCTCTCTCTCTCTCTCTCTCTCTCTCTCTCTCTCTCTCTCTCTCTCTCTCTCTCTCTCTCTCTCTCTCTCTCTCTCTCTCTCTCTCTCTCTCTCTCTCTCTGTACTTTTGTGTCCTAATCTGTTTGTTTGTGTGTGGTTTTGTCTCTGTTGCTGACTTTGTGTTTTCGTATGTCTGTCTCTGTTTGTTTGTATGTGTGTTTTTTTGAATTTCTCTCTACACCTGTGTCTTTGACTCTGTGTGTTTCTTTTTTGTGTCCGCATATGTCTTTGTGCGATCGTTTTTTTTACTCTGTTTTTTGTGTATGTTTTGTCTCTGTGTCTTGCTTTGTGTGTTCGTGTGTCTGACTGCGTGTGTTTGTGTGTATTTTTGTTTCTCTCTCTCTCTCTCTCTCTGTCTCTCTATATCTCTCTGTATTTGTCTCTCTGTTTCATTGTCTTTCTCTCTCTCTCTTTCTATATCTCTCTATATCTCTATATCTTATATCTATTATCTCTCTCTCTCTCTGTCTCTCTCTCTCTCTCTCTCTCTCTCTCTCTCTCTCTCTCTCTCTCTCTCTCTCTCTGCCTGGTCGTCTGACTATCTGTATTTGTTTGTGTTTTTTTCCTCTCTCTCCTCGTGCCAGCATTTATAATTGTGTATTTGCCTGTGTCTGTGGCTTTGTGCGTCTGACGGTGCGTTTGCCT
>NC_142799.1:74906220-74928508 GCF_049724085.1 Artemia sp. Qi Xiang Cuo | reverse complement strand
GTCTTGTTTGGGAGTTCATACTGTAAACACCTCTGTTGGATATAGTCTGGATATAATCTCATTATACAATAAGACCCAATTTGTGATTCCCTACGGACTTATCATAGTCAACAGAATCAAGTCTGGATATAATCTCATTATACAGTAAGACTCAATTGTAATTCCCTATGGACTTATCATAATCAACATTTTTGAACTTGAATTATTTATAGTTAATTGACCAAACCTGTTTGATGCATTGCCTGTAGGAGTCAAGAGCTGATTTAATCGTGCTATATTTGGTTAGCGGGGGGTATTCACACCCCCCCCTCCTTGCCAGTAAGTCCCTTTTGATGCTATTTCGAATGAACTGCTAATCCCCAATCCTCCCGAAGCGGATTTATAATCGAAATTTATCATGGCTAATGTTACGCAAAAATCGTTCGACGAGTTCAGAAAAGTTTTGAGCGGAAAACTAGATTCTATTATTGCTACGCAGACATAATTAAATAATAAGCTTGACGGAACTACTTTTGAGATCGCGTCGCTGAGAACGGAGGCTGCCGACCGAGATGTGAGGCTTAATAACTTTGAGAAAACTATCGACGAGTATGTCGACAAGTACCAGGCCCTGGAAAAACAGCTACTACTTATCGACGTAAAAGATCGCCGTCTGAACCTTATTGTGCATGGTTTACCGGCAGAAGAGCCTAACAAGAAAGTTGAAGATAGCGTCATTAAAATAGTTAGCGAAAAGCTGGGTGTAACTAGTGACATATCTATGACTAAGTGCTATCGGATTTCTTCACGGGCTTAAAACATCACAAATAGGCGCAGCAAGCAAAATAGCCGACGCAAGGAGTCCCCCGTATTTATTTCACTAAGCTCGGAGAGTGATGTCCTGTCGATCATGAACAATGTTAAAAAGCTAAAAGGTAGTGGGATTATAATCTCTACAGACCTGCCCCCTGCTCTCAACATGATTCGAAACTCCCTACTCTCGAAAGCACAAGAAATGAAAGAGTCGAAACATATCGTTTCATCCAGAGTGCGTCATAAGGGTATTAACTTATGGCTAGAAGTAAAAAAAGTGATTCTTCTGACTGGGAAAAGATTAATTAGTTTGTTTGTAGTGTATACGCGGACCATTATTTCTTTTATTTGTTTAATGAAATACGTCCGCGATCGAGAGATGAAACAAGTTCATTTGGTTGGTGTGCGTCATGATTGGGAAAATGACCACTAGTCAGTGTTGGTTTTTTTCTTTTCGTTGTTTTTTCTTTCTTATTGTGTTCAGTGCTCAATGCGACTTCGACTTGTTAAGTCTGCCATGCCAGATTATGCTTCATCGTCGCTATTATTTTTTTCTATTTTGCCTAGGCCTAGAAAAAAGGGTCTGTTTTTGGTTAGTGTGTTTTTTTAAGTTGAAGATCAGATATTTAACAAGAAGTTCCGTACTATTCCACATCAAGGTTTGGTTGATGATTTATTGCCGCATCACTACATACTCCCACCAGATGGTTTGGTAAGTCAAAATGATTATGATTAATTCTGCTGGTGATGGGACATCGGGTAGGTTGAGAGATTTTGAGAGAGACCCATTCGATTTAATAAAAATTTCTGCAGATTGTGGTTTTTCGGATGATGAATATGATATTTTTATTAGATCCCTCCCTATTAACAAATATTTACTCCCTAATGAGATTAACGGACATGTTTCTCCTGGTAGTGTGAGGGTGGCGAGTTTAAACTGTTGCGGGTTGATGAGTAGTTTGGACCATTTATCTTCCTTCCTTCCATGCTACCGAGTTGATGTATTAGCTGTATGTGAGACTTTCTTAAATGAGTCAACTAGTCACCTAGCGAATATTAATGGTTACAATTTTATTTCTAAGACTAGGAATGACAGATCGAGAGGAGGCCTTGGTTTTTTTATTCATAATGATATTACTTACAGGATTGTTTCGGATTTTGATTCTACGTATGAAGAAAAGTTGTTTGAATTTTTGGTTGTCGAGCTTGATTTTGGTAGTGAAAAAGTGTTGTGTTGTTTGTTTTACAGACCACCTAGCTCTTCGGTGCAACATTTCATAAGTAAGCTGGAAGCGTTTTCTTCGATCGCAATCGAGCGAAGTCGGAAGATTATGTACAGTGGGGATTTTAATATTGATATAAGTAATGCTGGTCATGATCTTTCATCTACACAATATTCGCCTTCGGCTGTTGATTTTCTGACACTTTGTCTTTCGCTGGGGCTTCTCCCAGCTTGTCGTATTCCAACTCGAGTTGTAAGCTCGAAAGCAACGGTAATCGACAATATTTTTCTGAATATGGAATTTGATTCGTGTCATGCAATTATCGATGACACGTCAGACCACTTTATGCTTTTGATGGAGATAAAAACTGGGCGACAAACGGCGACTCCGATCAAAACAACTAGAAGGCTTGATGCTGCATCTGTTCAGCGGTTGAATGAACTGCTGCTTAAAATTGACCCCTCTCCGCGCTTAGACTGCGAGGATGTAAATCAAGCTTCACAGTATTTTGTCAACGAATTTACAACAGCACTTAATGTGGCTTGTCCGATTTCTTCAACCCGTCTAAGACGTTAAAATAGATCTAAAAAGCCTTTGGTTACACGAGGACTACTAAGGTCGATCCAATCAAAGAACAGGCTGTATAAAATATATCTATCGAATCCCGATGAAACAAATCAAGCCTTTTTAAAGCTTACAGAAATTGCTTAACCAAAGCTCTCAGGTCTGCTAAACAGCTCTACTATTTGAAGGCATTCAATAGCGCGCATGGATCTCCTAAGAAGGTATGGACATTAATAAACTATTGTATCGGCAAAAAAAAGTTGAATTCTTGTCCGGACGAAATGATTCCACCAGGTGGTGATACAGCTGTTAAAGGAAAACTTAACGTCGCCAACATGCTCAACACGCACTTCGCTCAAATAGGTGAAAAGACGTCGGAAGAGGCATCCCAAAAATCAACGCCAAATTCTGCTGATTTCAAAAGTTTTCTACCCTCTTCTACTGACCGATCCATATTCCTCACTCCAGTCTCGTCTGCTGAATTGATGCTTGTACTTCATCAGCTCAAAAATGGACACTCAGAAGGAATCGACAGATCTTTTACGAACTTGCTTAAATTGATTATGCCTAGTATAGTAAATTTTCTTGTGCACATAATTAATCTTTGTTTTAAGAATGGTATCTTCCCTTCATGTATGAAGTCCGCCCGTGTCATTGCACTACACAAAGGGGGAGATATAAAAGATCCGTCCAACTATAGGCCCATATCTATTCTATCTGAAAATACTATTCTGGAAAAATTATTGAACGTTGTTTGTACGTGAGGATTGTAAATTTTCTTGACAAGAATAGTTTTTTCAGTAAGTCCCAATTCGGGTTTCGAAAAGGACATTCTACTGAGCATGCTATTTTGGCAGTAACGCAGTTTATTCATGATGCCTTGGATAAGGGTGAAATTCCAGCTTCTATATTCGTGGATATACGGAAAGCGTTTGACACTATTTGTCACATGATTTTAAATGAAAAATTGTCTAATTGTGGTATACGTGGTCCGGCTAAATCGATAATATTGTCATATTTAAGCGATAGAGTCCAGTGTATTGATGGGGGCGATGTTATATCAACGTCTTCGAACCAGTCAAATAAAGTTGGAGTGCCCCAAGGTTCAATTCTCGGCCCTCTGTTGTTTCTAATTTATGTTAACGATATTAGTAATTCAGTTTAGGACCTAGGGCTGACCGTTCTCTTGGCAGATGACACAGCCTGTAGTGTCTCTGGAATCGATGAAGATCGTGTCAAACATAATTTAAGTCTAGTATTCGATAGACTAGTAGCATGGTTTACGGCAAATAGGCTAGCTCTGAACACTTCAAAAACAAAGTTTATGGTATTTTCGCGTACGTCACGGGCACTTCCATGTCTGAGGTTGATTAAGTCATCTGTTCCAGGTATGGATATATCACGTGTTGAAATTATTCTTTACCTTGGTGTGCTGGTTGACTCAACTTTGAGTTGGAAGCCGTATATAAATGGTATAAGATTGAAGCTTGGAAGGAGTGTGGGTATTATGCAACGTATGAAATTCATTTTGCCGTTCGAAGCAATGAGTTCTATTTATTTTGCTCTTGTTCATTCTTATCTAAATTACTGCCCACTTATTTACTTGAATACTTTCAGATCCCATTTAATTTCGCTTCAGAGGCAACAAAATAAGGCGCTTCGTATTTTAAAAAGTTATCTTCCTTCCCCAGCGTCTTTCCCCAGTAAGTCTTCTACAAAGAGTTTATATTGTTTATTGAATGTTCTTCCTGTTGAACTTGCAGTTACTTTTAACTCGATATTATTCAAGGTTAATCATAATCTCCTGTCACTGCCCAGTTATTTCTATTCTTTTGATTTGTTCCCAGTTGCTCCGCCATCTTCTCATCTAGCTCGCAGCATACGCAAACTACGCCAGCCGTTGATAATTTCAGAAAGGTCCCGGTTTTCTCTACGAAATAGTGTGGTCGCCGCGTGGAACCAATATGAATCTATTTTTGATTTTGATGTGTCGATCGGAATTTTAAAAAATAAAATAAAATCATTCCTTTTGGACATTTATTAGTCAAATATTATTTTCATTATTTTTATATTTTTTTTTTTTTTTTTTTTTTTTTTTTATTTTTTTATTTTTCGATTTCTGCTCGGATCTTGATATCCTTCTTCTTGTCCCATTGCTGGTTGAGAGTTGTTTATGTATCGTCGGGTGGGTGTCTGCCGTGATGTGGTGAGTAATTAACCTTACATTTATTGATTTATTTATATTTGTTTGTGAAGTCTACCATTTTTAATGAAAATCCGTATATTTTTTTATTGTTTTTCTTTTTTATCTGTGCAAAAAGAGCTTGTCACACTGCCAGATATCTGTATATATTTAGTGTCATTATGTATGATTGAATAATAAATGAACCTGAACCTGAACCTATACTTGAGGGATATTTTGTTCTGTAACAATTACCCAATTAAGTTCATTGACAAAATAATTGAAAATAGACGTATTAAACATGATAGTAGGGTTATTGGGGTTTCACAGTCTTTAGATTTAGATGTATCAAAAAGTTTCATTTCATTGCCATATGTAGGCTACCTGGTTTAGGTGAGAAACTTTCACGGGTTTTGCGTAAATTTGGTATTGATATATGTTTCCAATCGTTGAGGCCAATGGGTAGTTTCTTTAGTTCTGGTAAGGATTTAACCCGGGGAAATTTAGTAAGTGGGGTGTAAAAAATTCCGTGTTCTTGTGGGAAGTTCTGTATTGGTAAGACTCACCAACAATTTGTTGAAAGGTTTATTGAACACCAGAATTCAATAGAAAAAACCCTACAATTAAGCAAGCCTCCAGAAACTTTTGTTTCAGCTTTAGCAGAACATATTTGGTTTCAACCAGATCTGTGTTGCCACGGTCACAGGTTTCCTGTGAAACTTCACATGTTTTTTTTTATGGTCACAGGTTGACAGGTTTTTACCGCCGAATGGTAGAAAGTCACAGGTTTTTGTGCTAAAGATTCCTAATATGAACTAATTTTCTGCTAAAAGTTGAATTTTGTTGAGCTCACATTTTCGGGTTATTTTTAGTGATTTGGAAACGACATCTATTCATCATAAATCTAGAGCTTCATTGCATTTTTCAGGCTTTTCGCGAAATCTGGAAGATTTGTTTTTGCGACAAAGAAAATGTTATGTTAAATCTGAATAGTCACGATTCCTCAATCAGCGTAATTCGAATATTTTTTCGCACCAATTTTTTTTTTAAAGCATGTTATGCAACTTTTGGTAACTATGGGCTGAGGTTCGCTCTTTACTAGGTTCCAGCTACATAGTGACAATCGTATACGTCTGTGTAGAAAAAGAAAAATCAAAAGAAAGGGATTGATTGAACTCATGACCATTACAATGAGCATCAAACTGAACTTATTTTGAAAATATATCGGGCTTGAGAATTTTACTTCACTGGCCAATGCCAGAGATAATTCTGTTAGAAGATAACAATGCACTCTCATATAGTCCATTGGCACACAAAATTAAAGCCGTTTCTGGCTTGGATATTCATCACTTTATCCATACTTTATCTATAAAGTATGGATAAACACAACAGCCATCTGTTATTGAAATCTTCGGCACTTACTACGATTCGGTCGTACTTCCCATAGTTTAGCCATAGAACGAGCCATAGATTAATGCTTTGCTACACCATCTACTGATTGAATAATTTGAGTTCTGGACGCTTTCCGGAGCCATCCTAACTGGTCAGTACAATATCTTCCCGTTAAATTACCTTTGATCTATGCTACTAATCCGTAATTAGGCCGTGTTTAGACGGACGGATTATTCGTTGATAATTGACTATTCTGCGATAAAAACGAACGTTTTTACAAAAAATCGGCCGACTTTCCTCTAAAGAAAGTTCCTAGTCGTTCGTCGATTTTGAAGAAACCGGCCGATTGGAGAATAAAAATTTTAAATGTCAGATTACGTAAACAAGATTAATGACTTGATTACCCTTGTTCAAGGGTACGTGCTTCTCTATAGCCCAGCAGATATTCATTACGAAAATAAAAAAAGGAGGATAAAGTTTTGAAACATTTTGCTGTGAATTTCTCACTGCCACTTCCGAATATTTCATATTCTCTGCCAAAAATCGGCCAATTTCTTATGGTCAAGTTCAAAAGCGGTGGCGATGGAAAACGGTCGATTTTTCATTGAAAATCGGTCCGTCTAAACACGGCATTACTTCCGTTGACTACCTGTTTTTTCTCAATATATCTCTTTCTTGCAAGCTACGATCTCGGCACTTTGAAAGCAAAATAAATTGGCAATGGAATACGTTATCGTTTGCGTGATACATAAAGGTTCTTTCGGCCTTCCCTTAAACAGATACTAAAACGATAATATTAGAGTTTGTGCGTAGCACATCTGGGGACCTCCAATCTTACTTCGTTGATAATTTTGTTCAGACGTGGCTACATCTTTGGGCACTCGTGCACCCCGCAACCTTTTTTAGTCCCTGTTCCTTTTAAGGTTCAACCTTGGGACTTAGCCTCTCTAACTATTAAAGAGTGCCCACAGCAAAAAACATTCTGCTGTGAATTTCTCACTGCCACTTCCGAATATTTCATGTTCGCTGCCAAAATCGGCCAATTTCTTATGGTCAAGTTCAAAAGCGGTGGCGATGGAAAACGGTCGATTTTTTATTGAAAATCGGTCCGTCTAAACACGGCATTACTTCCGGTGACTACCTGTTTTTTCTCAATATATCTCTTTCTTGCAAGCTACGATCTCGGCACTTTGAAAGCAAAATAAATTGGCAATGGAATACGTTATCGTTTGCGTGATACATAAAGGTTCTTTCGGCCTTCCCTTAAACAGATACTAAAACGATAATATTAGAGTTTGTGCGTAGCACATCTGGGGACCTCCAATCTTACTTCGTTTATAATTTTGTTCAGACGTGGCTAGACCTTTGGGCACTCGTGCACCCCACAACCTTTTTTAGTCCCTGTTCCTTTTAAGATTCAACCTTGGGACTTAGCCTCTCTAACTATTAAAGAAAACTATTTAAATTTAAAGTTTTTACTGATATTGCCAAAAATCCATAACAATCACTAACCGTCACTTCATCGATAAAACCGTCATTTCTTCGGCAAAAACCGTCATTTAATCGATTAAAAGCATCATTTCATTGACAAAATCCGTCACGATCGCTAATCGTCACTTCATCGACAAAAAAGCGTCATTTCATCAATAAAATCAGTCATTTCATCGACACAAATCAGTCACAACGTCGACAGTCATAAGACTCAAAACATCGACACGTCAACTCATCGACAGTCACAATCAATGCTCGTCACAACGTTGACAGCCATAACATCGACACGTCATTTCATCTAAAAAAAACTGTTGATGAAATGACGTGTCGATATTATGGTTGTCTACGTTGAGACGGGTAGCGGTTGTGACTGTCGATGAACTGATGTGTCGATGTTACGGCTGTCGAAGAGTTGACGTGTCGACGAAATGACGGATTTTCCTTGTCGACTAAATGACGTTTAGTGCTTGTAAATATTATAGGAAATGATAACATCCCTATTGAATTCAGGAAAAAAAACCCTAGCAGTAAATTTGTTTGATAGGCTATGTCGTTCTTGCTTAAAAAAGAGAGATTTTCAGGTCATATCGAATTAAAATTAGAATTAAAATTCAAACAAAAATTCAACTAAAATTACGAAGTTGAAAATAGAATTAAATAAATTAGAATAAAAATTAAGCGAATAAAAATTCAAATTAAAAATTTCAGATAAACTTAAAAGAAACGGAGCTACATATAGTAATTTTAATTTTGATTCGATGTGACCCGCAATCACCCGCAAGATATTGGAATTAAAATTAATCCACAGTTAGGTTTCAAAAACAAAGAAAAATGTTTCGCCGCCAAAAACTTTGACATGAAGAGGAAGAATCAACCCATATTAAATATAGCCTCCAGTCATTTCTAAGGCCACATTTTCCCACATTTATCTTTAAGGAAAATCCTATGTGTCTGAACTTAAGGGGTAATTGCACGATGGGGAAAACAGTGCGGAAGCGATCACACGTTTTTTCATGTGGATTGAACATATTATTTTCAACTTTAAAACCATGTAGGTCATCGTAGGTCAAAATAGACATTTCGTTGCTGCAGACGTTCGGATCTTCTCGCACCCAAAGATCCTTAATAGCTACCGAAGATCAACGACTCCCACCTTTTTCACATAACTAATGCAATTGTCGAACTGAAAATGACTCTCGATGATTGTTTCTTTACTTTTCGACTGAGATAGGTAGCGGTATCGATTGAAATTTCGCTCTGTTGACATTCTCGATGACGATATCTTTCTCCCATCTGTTGAAATTGAACAAGCACTGCATTTAATTTATCGGTAGCGTTAATGTCAAAGCTGGAAATACCTGCAGAAGTGATGCAGGGAACACGCCACTAGGTAGCATGCCTCTCGATTTTCCAAGACATGTTTTCGGGCCGGAGGCAGATCTTCCCAGGTTTAAATATCTTTGCTAGTAACATTCTAGCGTTGCCACTTCGGAGTACCAAAAGTAAACTGTAGTAAGAAGGCCTGAACACGCTCTGAAAGTGGTCACAGGTTTTTTGACGAATTTCACAGGTTTCTTAGCACTTTTTTCACAGGTTTTGAAAATTCGCAGTGGCAACACTGAACCAGATCACTTTGTAAAATTTGATGAGGCCTTAGCTATTACAAATGATAAGGGGTAACACAGTAGGCGAGAGAAGCCATTGAAATTAAAAAACATATGTTTGCTAACCTTTCAATAAATAGGGACAGAATTATGAATTTATGGTAATCTTCTAAAGAGTGAATCAACAGTCAATAAGGGAATTAAGATTATAAATAATCACCAGGGGACTGTTTTAGCTGCTAGACCAAAAGGAATTGCTTCAATAATAGCCAATAAAAGGATTATTTCGCAACATAATAGTTAAAGTAATTTCCATCTTTTTTATTTTTCCAAGTTGTTCTGGTGTTCTCACTGAAGTAACTCCATATTAGCATCTTTTCCCTAAGAGGATCAGTTTGCGCCAATTGCATATTTTTTGTTTTGGTGTTGGTTTTATTGGTTTTTTAGTTTTAAATTGTTTTTTTTATATCTTGTTCTTCTTCTGTCTTTCGTGCGGAAGACCCCTTGCTTGTGATACAGGCGAAATATCCGCGTTGTTTTGCATTTGTCTTTTCTTTTCTCTCCACTGGCCGCAGTCTCGTCTGTTGTTTTCTTTCATTGAGATTTTTCTCTTTGTTGGTTTTTGTCATGGCTGGCCAGTATACTTGCTTTTATAAGTTTACTATACCAGTATAGTTTCCTTTATGAGTTTAGTATATAGGTTTCCTACACCAGTATTGTTTCCTATATAAGTTTCCTATACCAGTATAGTTTCCTGTGTAAGTTTCCTATAACATATATTTTCCTTTATGAGTTTTCCATACCAGTATACTTGACTTTATAAGTTTACTATACCAGTATAGTTTCCTTTATAAGTTTCCTGTACTATTATAGTTTCCTTTATAAGTTTCGTATTCCAGTATAGTTTCCTTTATAAGTTTCCAATACCAGTATAGTTCCCTTTTTAAGTTTCCTATACCAGTATAGTTTGCTTTATATTTCCTATACCAGTTTAGTTTCCTATATAGATTTCCAATATCAGTATAGTTTCTTATATAAATTTCATATACCTCTATAGTTTCCTGTATAAGTTTAGTATACCTGTACAGTTTCCTCTGTAACTTTCCTTTATCAGTTTAATGTCCTTTTTAAGTTTCCTATACCAGTACAGTTTCCTTCATGAGTTTACAGTATAGGTTTCCTATACCAGTGTCGTTTCCTATATAATTTTCCTATACCAGTATAGTTTCTTATATAAGTTTCTTATCCTAGTATATTTTCCTTTATAATTTTCATATACCAGTATACTTGCCTTTATAAGTTTACTATACCAGTATAGTTTCCTTTATAAGTTTCCAATACCAGTAGAGTTTCCTTTATAAATTACCTATACAAGTGTAGTTTGCTTTATATTTTTCCCATGTCAGTATAGTTTCCTATATAAGTTTCATACACCAGTATAGTTTCCCTTACAAGTTTTCTATACCAGTAAAGTTTCTTTTATAAGTTTCCATTACCAGTATAGTTTCCTTTATAAGTAAGTTTCCTACACATGCATAGTTTGCTTTATATTTTTCCTATATCAGTATAGTTTTCTATACCAGCATATTATCCCTTACAAGTTTCCTATACCAGTAAAGTTTCTTTTATAAGTTTCCATTACAAATATAGTGTCATTTATAAGTTGCCTATACAAGTAGAGTTTCCTTTATATTTTTCTTATACCAGTATGGTTTCCTATTTAATCCTACATCAGTATAGTTTCCTGTATAAAATTCCTATACCAGTATAGTTTTATATAAGTTTCCTATACAAGTATAGTTTCCTATATAAGTGTCCTATACCGGTTTTGTTTCCTATTTGAGTTTCTGTACCAGTATAGTTTCCAAAATAAGTTTCCTGTACCAGTGTAGTTGCTTATATAAGTTTCCTATGCCAGTATAGTTTCCTTTATGAGTTACCTATTTAGTCTTTCTTATACTAGTATATTTTCCTATCTAAATTTTCATTACCAGTATAGTTTCCTATACAAGTTTCCTATACCAGTATAGTTTCCTTTATGTTTCCTATACCAGTTTCTTTTCCTGTATATCTTTTCTACACCAGTATAGTTTCCTATATAAGTTCCGCATTCAAGTGTAGTTTCCCTTATAAGTTTCCAATACCAGTACAGTTTCCTTGTAAGTTTCCTATACCAGTATCTTTTCCTATATAAGTTTTCTATACCTGTGTGGATTCCTTTATAAGTTTCCTATATCAGTAGAGTTGCCTTTATAAGTTTCCTATAACAGTATAGTTTCCAATACAAGTTTCCCATACCTGTATAGATTCCTTTGTAAGTTTCCTATAACACTGTAGTTTCCTTTATAAGTTTTATATAAGTACAGTTTCCTGTATATGTTTCCTATACCAATAAAGTTTCCTTTGTAAATTTCTTCTACCAGTATTGTTTTCTGTATAAGTTACCTGCACCAGTATAGTTTCCTTTGTAACCTTCCTGTATCAGTTTAGTTTCCCTTATCAGTTTTCTATTCCAGTATAGTTTAATATTAAAATTTTCCATGCCAGTATAGTTTTCTTTGTAAGCTTCTTATACCAATATAGTTTCATATATAAGTTTCCTATACCAGTTTAGTTTCCTATATATATTTCGTATGCCAGTATAGTTTCCAATATAAGTTTCCTGTACCAGTTTAGTTTCTTAAATAAGTTTTTTATACCAGTATAGTTTCCTTTATAAGTTTCCTCTACCAGTATATTATCCTTTATGAGTTTACAAAGTAGGATTCTTATACCAGTATAGTTTCGTATCTAAATTTTCTGTACCTGTATAGTTTATTATACAAGTTTCCTATACCAGTATAGTTTCCTATATCAGTTTCCTATACCAGGATAGTTTCCTTTATAAGTTTCTTATAACAGTATAGTCCTGGAATACGAAACTTATAAAGGAAACTATAATAGTACAGGAAACTGATAAAGGAAACTATACTGCTATAGTAAACTTATAAAGTCAAGTATACTGGTATGGAAAACTCATAAAGGAAAATATATGTTATAGGAAACTTACACAGGAAACTATACTGGTATAGGAAACTTATATAGGAAACAATACTGGTGTAGGAAACCTATATACTAAACTCATAAAGGAAACTATACTGGTATAGTAAACTTATAAAAGCAAGTATACTGGCCAGCCATGACAAAAACCAACAAAGAGAAAAATCTCAATGAAAGAAAACAACATACGAGACTGCGGCCAGTGGAGAGAAAAGAAAAGACAAATGCAAAACAACGCGGATATTTCGCCTGTATCACAAGCAAGGGGTCTTCAGCACGAAAGACAGAAGAAGAACAAGATATAAAAAAAAACAATTTAAAACTAAAAAAACCAATAAAACCAACACCAAAACAAAAAATATGCAATTAGCGCAAACTGATCCTCTTAGGGAAAAGATGCTAATATGGAGTTACTTCAGTGAGAACACCAGAACAACTTGGAAAAATAAAAAAGATAGAAATTACTTTAACTATTATGTTGCGAAATAATCCTTTTATTGGCTATTATTGAAGCAATTCCTTTTGGTCTAGCAGGTAAAACAGTCCCCTGGTGATTATTTATAATCTTAATTCCCTTATTGACTGTTGATTCACTCTTTAGAAGATTACCATAAATTCATAATTCTGTCCCTATTTATTGAAAGGTTAGCAAACATATGTTTTTTAATTTAAATGGCTTCTCTCGCCTACTGTGTTACCCCTTATCATTTGAAATAACTAAGGCCTCATCAAATTTTACAAAGTGATCTGGTTCAGTGTTGCCACTGCGAATTTTCAAAACCTGTGAAAAAAGTGCTAAGAAACCTGTGAAATTCGTCAAAAAACCTGTGACCACTTTCAGAGCGTGTTCAGGCCTTCTTACTACAGTTTACTTTTGGTACTCCGAAGTGGCAACGCTAGAATGTTACTAGCAAAGATATTTAAACCTGGGATGATCTGCCTCCGGCCCGAAAACATGTCTTGGAAAATCGAGAGGCATGCTACCTAGTGCCGTGTTCCCTGCATGACTTCTGCAGGTATTTCCAGCTTTGACATTAACGCTACCGATAAATTAAATGCAGTGCTTGTTCAATTTCAACAGATGGGAGAAAGATATCGTCATCGAGAATGTCAACAGAGCGAAATTTAAATCGATACCGCTACCTATCTCAGTCGAAAAGTAAAGAAACAATCATCGAGAGTCATTTTCACTTCGACAATTGCATTAGTTATGTGAAAAAGGTGGGAGTCGTTGATCTTCGGTAGCTATTAAGGATCTTTGGGTGCGAGAAGATCCGAACGTCTGCAGCAACGAAATGTCTATTTTGACCTACGATGACCTACATGGTTTTAAAGTTGAAAATAATATGTTCAATCCACATGAAAAAACGTGTGATCGCTTCCGCACTGTTTTCCCCATCGTGCAATTACCCCTTAAGTTCAGACGCATAGGATTTTCCTTAAAGATAAATGTGGGAAAATGTGGCCTTAGAAATGACTGGAGGCTATATTTAATATGGGTTGATTCTTCCTCTTCATGTCAAACATTTTGGCGGCGAAACTTTTTTCTTTGTTTTTGAAACCTAACTGTGGATTAATTTTAATTCCAATTTCTTGTGGGTGATTTCGGGTCACATCGAATCAAAATTAAAATTACTATATGTAGCTCCGTTTCTTTTTAAGTTTATCTGAAATTTTTAATTTGAATTTCAATTCGCTTAATTTTTATTCTAATTTGTTTAATTCTAATTTCAACTTCGTAATTTTAGTTGAAATTTTGTTTGAATTTTAATTATAATTTTAATTCGATATGACCTGAAAACTTTCTTTTTTAAGCAAGAACGACATAGCCTATCAAACAAATTTACTGCTAGGGTTTTTTTTTCCTGAATCCAATAGGGAAGTTATCATTTCCTATAATATTTACAAGCACTAAACGTCATTTAGTCGACAAGGAAAATCCGTCATTTCGTCGACACGTCAACTCTTCGACAGCCGTAACATCGACACATCAGTTCATCGACAGTCACAACCGCTACCCGTCTCAACGTAGACAACCATAATATCGACACGTCATTTCATCAACAGTTTTTTTAGATGAAATGACGTGTCGATGTTATGGCTGTCAACGTTGTGACGAGTATTGATTGTGACTGTCGATGAGTTGACGTGTCGAAGTTATGAGTCTTATGACTGTCGACGTTGTGACTGATTTGTGTCGATGAAATGACTGATTTTATTGATGAAATGACGCTTTTTTGTCGATGAAGTGACGATTAGCGATCGTGACGGATTTTGTCAATGAAATGACGCTTTTAATCGATTAAATGACGGTTTTTGCCGACAAAATGACGGTTTTATCGATGAAGTGACGGTTAGTGATTGTTATGGATTTTTGGCAATATCAGTAAAAACTTTAAATTTAAATAGTTTTCTTTAATAGTTAGAGAGGCTAAGTCTCAAGGTTGAATCTTAAAAGGAACAGGGACTAAAAAAGGTTGTGGGGTGCACGAGTGCCCAAAGGTCTAGCCACGTCTGAACAAAATTATCAACGAAGTAAGATTGGAGGTCCCCAGATGTTCTACGCACAAACTCTAATATTATCGTTTTAGTATCTGTTTAAGGGAAGGCCAAAAGAACCTTTATGTATCACGCGAAAGATAACGTATTCCATTGCCAACTTATTTTGCTTTCAAAGTGCCGAGATCGTAGCTTGCAAGAAAGAGATATATTGAGAAAAAACAGGTAGTCAACGGAAGTAATGCCGTGTTTAGACGGACCGATTTTCAATAAAAAATCGACCGTTTTCCATCGCCATCGCTTTCGAACTTGACCATAAGAAATTGGCCGATTTTGGCAGAGAACATGAAATATTCGGAAATTCACAGCAGAATGTTTTTTGCTGTGGGCACTCTTTAATAGTTAGAGAGGCTAAGTCCCAAGGTTGAACCTTAAAAGGAACAGGGACTAAAAAAGGTTGCGGGGTGCACGAGTGCCCAAAGATGTAGCCACGTCTGAACAAAATTATCAACGAAGTAAGATTGGAGGTCCCCAGATGTGCTACGCACAAACTCTAATATTATCGTTTTAGTATCTGTTTAAGGGAAGGCCGAAAGAACCTTTATGTATCACGCAAACGATAACGTATTCCATTGCCAATTTATTTTGCTTTCAAAGTGCCGAGATCGTAGCTTGCAAGAAAGAGATATATTGAGAAAAAACAGGTAGTCAACGGAAGTAATGCCGTGCTTAGACGGACCGATTTTCAATGAAAAATCGACCATTTTCCATCGCCACCGCTTTTGAACTTGACCATAAGAAATTGGCCGATTTTTGGCAGAGAATATGAAATATTCGGAAGTGGCAGTGAGAAATTCACAGCAAAATGTTTCAAAACTTTATCCTCCTTTTTTTATTTTCGTAATGAATATCTGCTGGGCTATAGAGAAGCACGTACCCTTGAACAAGGGTAATCAAGTCATTAATCTTGTTTACGTAATCTGACATTTAAAATTTTTATTCTCCAATCGGCCGATTTCTTCAAAATCGACGAGCGACTAGGAACTTTCTTTAGAGGAAAGTCGGCCGATTTTTTGTAAAAACGTTCGTTTTTATCGCAGAATAGTCAATTATCAACGAATAATCCGTCCGTCTAAACACGGCCTAATTACGGATTAGTAGCATAGATCAAAGGTAATTTAACGGGAAGATATTGTACTGACCAGTTAGGATGGCTCCGGAAACCGTCCAGAACTCAAATTATTCAATCAGTAGATGGTGTAGCAAAGCATTAATCTATGGCTCGTTCTATGGCTAAACTATGGGAAGTACGACCGAATCGTAGTAAGTGCCGAAGATTTCAATAACAGATGGCTGTTGTGTTTATCCATACTTTTTAGATAAAGTATGGATAAAGTGATGAATATCCAAGCCAGAAACGGCTTTAATTTTGTGTGCCAATGGACTATATGAGAGTGTATTGTTATCTTCTAACAGAATTATCTCTGGCATTGGCCAGTGAAGTAAAATTCTCAAGCCCGATATATTTTCAAAATAGGTTCAGTTTGATGCTCATTGTAATGGTCATGAGTTCAATCAATCCCTTTCTTTTGATTTTTCTTTTTCTACACAGACATATAGGATTGTTACTATGTAGCTGGAACCTAGTAAAGAGCGAACCTCAGCCCATAGTTACCAAAAGTTGCATAACATGCTTTAAAAAAAAAATTGGTGCGAAAAAATATTCGAATTACGCTGATTGAGGAATCGTGACTATTCAGATTTAACATAACATTTTCTTTGTCGCAAAAACAAATCTTCCAGATTTCACGAAAAGCCTGAAAAATGCAATGAAGCTCTAGATTTATGATGAATAGATGTCGTTTCCAAATCACTAAAAATAACCCGAAAATGTGAGCTCAACAAAATTCAACTTTTAGCAGAAAATTAGTTCATATTAGGAATCTTTAGCACAAAAACCTGTGACTTTCTACCATTCGGCGGTAAAAACCTGTGAACCTGTGACCATAAAAAAAACATGTGAAGTTTCACAGGAAACCTGTGACCGTGGCAACACAGATCTGGTTGAAACCAAATATGTTCTGCTAAAGCTGAAACAAAAGTTTCTGGAGGCTTGCTTAATTGTAGGGTTTTTTCTATTGAATTCTGGTGTTCAATAAACCTTTCAACAAATTGTTGGTGAGTCCTACCAATACAGAACTTCCCACAAGAACACGGAATTTTTTACACCCCACTTACTAAATTTCCCCGGGTTAAATCCTTATCAGAACTAAAGAAACTACCCATTGGCCTCAAAAATTGGAAACATATATCAATACCAAATTTACGCAAAACCCGTGAAAGTTTCTCACCTAAACCAGGTAGCCAACACATGGCAATGAAATGAAACTTTTTGATACATCTAAATCTAAAGACTGAGAAATCCCATTAACCCTACTATCATGTTTAATACGTCTATTTTCAATTATTTTGTCAATGAAGTTAATTGGGTAATTGTTACAAAATAAAATATTCCTCAAGTATAGGTTCAGGTTCAGGTTCATTTATTATTCAATCTTACATAATGACACTAAATATATACAGATATCTGGCAGTGAGACAAGCTCGTTTTGCACAGATAAAAAAAGAAAAACAATAAAGAAATATACGGATTTTCATTCAAAATGGTAGACTTCACAAACAAATATAAATAAATCAATAAATGTAAGGTTAATTACTCACCACATCACGGCAGACACCCACCCGACGATACATAAACAACTCTCAACCAGCAATGGGACAAGAAGAAGGATATCAAGATCCGAGCGAAATCGAAAAATAAGAAAAGAGAAAAAAAAAAAAAAAAAAAAAAAAAAAAATAATGAAAATAATATTTGACTAATAAATGTCCAAAAGGAATGATTTTATTTAATTTTTTGAAATTCCGATCGACACATCAAAATCAAAAATAGATTCATATTGGTTCCACGCGGCGACCACACTATTTCGTAGAGAAAACCGGGACCTCTCTGAAATTATCAACGGCTGGCGTAGTTTGCGTATGCTGCGAGCTAGATGAGAAGATGGCGGAGCACCTGGGAACAAATCAAAAGAATAGAAATAACTGGGCAGTGACAGGAGATTATGATTAACCTTGAATAATATCGAGTTAAAAGTAACTGCAAGTTCAACAGGAAGAATATTCAATAAACAATATAAACTCTTTGTAGAAGACTTACTGGGGAAAGACGCTGGGGAAGGAAGATAACTTTTTAAAATACGAAGCGCCTTATTTTGTTGCCTCTGAAGCGAAATTAAATGGGATCTGAAAGTATTCAAGTAAATAAGTGGGCAGTAATTTAGATAAGAATGAACAAGAGCAAAATAAATAGAACGCATAGCTTCGAGCGGCAAAATGAATTTCATACGTTGCATAATACCCACACTCCTTCCAAGCTTCAATCTTATACCATTTATATGCGGCTTCCAACTCAAATTTGAGTCAACCAGCACACCAAGGTAACGAATAATTTCAACACGTGATATATCCATACCTGAAACAGATGACTTAATCAACCTCAGACATGGAAGTGCCCGTGACGTACGCGAAAATACCATAAACTTTGTTTTTGAAGTGTTCAGAGCTAGCCTATTTGCCGTAAACCATTCTACTAGTCTATCGAATACTAGACTTAAATTATGTTTGACACGATCTTCATCGATTCCAGAGACACTACAGGCTGTGTCATCTGCGAAGAGAACGGTCAGCCCTAGGTCCTCAACTGAATTACTAATATCGTTAACATAAATTAGAAACAACAGAGGGCCGAGAATTGAACCTTGGGGCACTCCAACTTTATTTGACTGGTTCGAAGACGTTGATATAACTTCGCCCCCATCAATACACTGGACTCTATCGCTTAAATATGACAATAATATCGATTTAGCCGGACCACGTATACCACAATTAGACAATTTTTCATTTAAAATCATGTGACAAATAGTGTCAAACGCTTTCCGTATATCCACGAATATAGAAGCTGGAATTTCACCCTTATCCAAGGCATCATGAATAAACTGGGTTACTGCCAAAATAGCATGCTCTGTAGAATGTCCTTTTCGAAACCCGAATTTGGACTTACTGAAAAAACTATTCTTGTCAAGAAAATTTACAATCCTCACGTACAAACAACGTTCAATAATTTTTCCGAAAGAATAGATAATTTTTCAGATAGAATAGATATGGGCCTATAGTTGGACGGATCTTTTATATCTCCCCCTTTGTGTAGTGCAATGACACGGGCGGACTTCATACATGAAGGGAAGATACCATTCTTGAAACAAAGATTAATTATGTGCACAAGAAAATTTACTATACTAGGCATAATCGATTTAAGCAAGTTCGTAGAAGATCCGTCGATTCCCTCTGAGTGTCCATTTTTGAGTTGATGAAGTACAAGCATCAATTCAGCAGACGAGACTGGAGTGAGGAATATGGATCGGTCAGTAGAAGAGGGTAGAAAACTTTTGAAATCAGCAGAATTTGGCGTTGATTCTTGGGATGCCTCTTCCGACGTCTTTTCACCTATTTTAGCGAAGTGCGTGTTGAGCATGTTGGCGACGTTAAGTTTTCCTTTAACAGCTGTATCACCACCTGGGGGCATCATTTCGTCCGGAAAAGAATTCAACTTTTTTTTGCCGATACAATCGTTTATTAATGTCCATACCTTCTTAGGAGATCCATGCGCGCTATTAAATGCCTTCAAATAGTAGAGCTGTTTAGCAGATCTGAGAGCTTTGGTTAAGCAATTTCTGTAAGCTTTAAAAAAGGCTTGATTTGTTTCTTCGGGATTCGATAGATATATTTTATACAGCCTGTTCTTTTATTGGATCGACCTTAGTAGTCCTCGTGTAACCAAAGGCTTTTTAGATCTGTTGTAACGTCTTAGACGGGTTGAAGAAATCGGACGAGACACATTAAGTGCTGTGGTAAATTCGTTGACAAAATACTGTGAAGCTTGATTTAAATCCTTGCAGTCTAAGCGCGGAGAGGGGTCAATTTTAAGCAGCAGTTCATTCAACCGCTGAACAGATGCAGCATCAAGCCTTCTAGTTGTTTTGATCGGAGTCGCCGTTTGTCGCCCAGTTCTTATCTCCATCAAAAGCATAAAGTGGTCTGACGTGTCATCGATAATAGCATGACACGAATCAAATTCCATATTCAGAAAAATATTGTCGATTACCGTTGCTGTCGAGCTTACAACTCGAGTTGGAATACGACAAGCTGGGAGAAGCCCCAGCGAAAGAAAAGTGTCAGAAAATCAACAGCCGAAGGCGAATATTGTGTAGATGAAAGATCATGACCAGCATTACTTATATCACTATTAAAATCCCCAATGTACATAATCTTCCGACTTCGCTCGATTGCGATCGAAGAAAACACTTCCAGCTTACTTATGAAATGTTGCACCAAAGAGCTAGGTGGTCTGTAAAATAAACAACACAACACTTTTTCATTACCAAAATCAAGCTCGACAACCAAAAATTCAAACAACATTTCTTCATACATAGAATCAAAATCCGAAACAATCCTGTAAGTAATATCATTATGAATAAAAAAACCAAGGCCTCCTCTCGATCTGTTATTCCTAGTCTTAGAAATAAAATTGTAACCGTTAATATTCGCTAGGTGACTAGTTGACTCATTTAAGAAAGTCTCACATACAGCTAATACATCAACTCGATAGCATGGAAGGAACGAAGATAAATGGTCCAAACTACTCATCAACCCGCAACAGTTTAAACTCGCCAGCCTCACACTACCAGGAGAAACATGTCCGTTAATCTCATTAGGGAGTAAATATTTGTTAATAGGGAGGGATCTAATAAAAATATCATATTCATCATCCGAAAAACCGCAATCTGCAGAAATTTTTATTAAATCGAATGGGTCTCTCTCATAATCTCTCAACCTACTCGATGTCCCATCACCAGCAGAATTAATCATAATCATTTTGACTTACCAAACCGTCTGGTGGGAGTCTAGTGATGCGGCAATAAATCATCAACCAAACCTTGATGTGGAAGAGTACGGCACGTCTTGTGAAATATCTGATCTACAACTTAAAAAAACACCCGAACAAAAAACACAACGTTTTTTATAGGCCTATGTAAAATATAAAAAAAGAATCGCGACGATGAAGCATAATCTGGCATGGCAGACTTAACAAGTCGAAGTCGCATTGAGCACTGAACGCAACAAGAAAGAAAAAAACAACGAAAAAAAAAACCAACACTGACTAGTGGCCATTTTCCCAATCATGACACACACCAACCAAATGAACTTGTTTCATCTCTCGATCGCGGAGGTATTTCATTAAACAAATAAAACAAATAATGGTCCGCGTATACACTACAAACAAACTAATTAATCTTTTCCCAGTCAGAAGAATCACTTTTTTTCACTTCTAGCCATAAGTTAATACCCTTATGACGCACTCTGGATGAAACGATAGGTTTCGACTCTTTCATTTCTTGTGCTTTCGAGAGTAGGGAGTTTCGAATCATGTTGAGAGCAGGGGGCAGGTCTGTAGAGATTATAATCCCACTACCTTTTAGCTTTTTAACATTGTTCATGATCGACTGGACATCACTCTCCGAGCTTAGTGAAAAAAATACGGGGGACTCCTTGCGTCGGCTATTTTGCTTGCTGCGCCTATTTGTGATGTTTGAAGCCCGTGAAGCAATCCGATAGCACTTAGTCATAGATATGTCACTAGTTACACCCAGCTTTTCGCTAACTTATTTAATGACGCTATCTTCAACTTTCTTGTTAGTCTCTTCTGCCGGTAAACCATGCACAATAAGGTTCAGACGGCGATCTTTCACGTCGATAAGTAGTAGCTGTTTTTCCAGGGCCTGGTACTTGTCGAAATACTCGTCGATAGTTTTCTCAAAGTTATTAAGCCTCACATCTCGGTCGGCAGCCTCCGTTCTCAGCGACGCGATCTCAAAAGTAGTTCCGTCAAGCTTATTATTTAATTCTGTCTGCGTAGCAATAATAGAATCTAGTTTTCCGCTCAAAACTTTTCTGAACTCGTCGAACGATTTTTGCGTAACATTAGCCATGATAAATCTCGATTATAAATCCGCTTCGGGAGGATTGGGGATTAGTAGTTCATTCGAAATAGCATCAAAAGGGACTTACTGGCAAGGGGGGGGGGTGTGAATACCCCCCGCTAACCAAATATAGCACGATTAAATCAGCTCTTGACTCCTACAGGCAATGCATCAAACAGGTTTGGTCAATTAACTATAAATAATTCAAGTTCAAAAATGTTGATTATAATAATTCCGTGGGGAATTACAATTGAGTCTTACTGTATAATGAGATTATATCAAGACTTGATTCTGTTGACTATGATAAGTCCGTAGGGAATCACAATTGGGTCTTATTGTATAATGAGATTATATCCAGACTATATCCAACAGAGGTGTTTACAGTATGAACTCCCAAACAAGAC
>NC_142799.1:74887724-74905720 GCF_049724085.1 Artemia sp. Qi Xiang Cuo | reverse complement strand
CGTGTGTGTGTAAGTTTTGGTGTGTGTGTGTGTAAGTTTTCATGTGTGTGTGTGTATGTAAGTTTTTGTGCGTGTGTGTAAGTTTTTTTGCGTGTGTGTAAGTTTGTGTGGGTGTGTAAGTTTTTGTGTCGTCTAATGTGAATTTAAAACATTAAGGCTGGTGGACTAAGACCCCAATTCTGAGCTAGTGAATTTCCACCATTCAGGCTGGTGGACTGGGACCCTAATACTGAGCTGGTGGACTAAGACCCTAATTTTCCAACTCTTGCATTTCATGACAGAAATTCAAAATGAACAAGCCTGAAATAGCAAACTAGTCATCCCAAACTATTGGTTTCAGACAACAAACACCAATGATGGACTAAGAATCCTAGCTCTGAAAATTTCAAATAGCAAACTACACATCCCAAATCGTAATTTTCTGACAACACACACCAATGAAAGGCTATGAAACCTAGCTAATAAAAGCCGGAAATAGCAAATTAACCATCTCAAATCATAAGTTTCAGACAGCACTCACCTATGAACGGCTAAGAAATCCAGCTCGGAAAAGTCAAAAAATAGCAAACCACACATCCCAAATCATAGGTTTCAGACAACACATACCTATGAAAGACTAAGAAATCTAGCTTAGAAAAGCCCGAAATAGTAATTTACATATACCAAATCCTAGGTTTCAGACAACACTCACCTAAGAACGGCTAAGAAACCTAGCTCAGAAAAGTCAAAAATAGCAAACTAGTCATCCCAAACTATAGGTTTCAGACAACAAACACCTATGAAAGGCTAAGAAATTCAGCTCAGAAAAGTCAAAAGTAGCAATCCACCCATCCCAAATCATAGGTTTCAGACAACACACACCTAGGAAAGACTAAGAAATCCCTCTCAGAAAAGCCTGAAATATTAATTTACAAATCCCAATTCATTGGTTTCTTACAACATTCAAATAGGAAATACTAAGAAACCTTAGATCATAAAATCCTGAAATATATAAAATACTCATCCCTAACTAGAAGTTTCAGACAACAAACACCTATGACGGTCTAAGAATCATAGCTCTGAAAAGTTCAAATAGCAAACTACGCATCTCAAATCATAAGTTTCAGACAACAAACACCTATGAACGGCTAAGAAATCTAGCTCAGAAATGACAAAAATAGCAAACAACTCATCACAATCATAGGTTTCAGTCAACACACACCGAGTAAAGGCTAATAAATCCAGCTCAGAAAAGTCAAAAATAGCAAACTACAAATCCCAAATCATAGGTTTCAGACAACACACACCAACGAAAGACTAAGAAACCAAGCTCAGAAAAGACTAAAATAGAACACAACACATCCCAAACAATAGGTTTCAGACAACATACACCTACAAAATACTAGAAAACCTTAGCTCAGAAAAGCCTGAAATAGCAAACTACACAGCCCAAATCATAATTTTCAGACAACACATACCTATGAAAGGCTAAGAAACCTAGCTCAGAAAAGTTGAAAATAGCAAACTACATATCCCAAATCATAGGTTTCAGACATCACACACCTATGAAAGACTAAGAAATCCAACTCAGAAAAGCCCGAAATAGTAATTTACATATCCCAAATCATAAGTTTCAGATAGCATTCACCTACGAAATACTAAGAAACCTTAGCTCAGAAAAGTCTGAAATAGCCAACTACTCATCCCAAACTCGAAGTTTCAGACAACAAACATCTATGAGTGACTAAGAATCCTAGCTATGAAAAGTCCAAAAATCAAACTATACCTCCCAAATCATAATTTTCTGAAAGGACACACCTATGAAAGGCTAAGAAATCTAGCTCAGAAAAATCAAAAATAGCAAATTAATCATCCCATATCATAGGTTTCAGTCAACACATACTTATAAAATGCTAGGAAATCCGTCTCAGTAAATTAGAAAAATATTACGCCACATATCACAAATACTAGGTTTCAGACGCAATTTACCTACGAAGGACTAAAAAATACGGTTTTGACATTTCTTGAGAGGAAATTACTTATTCCAAATCATAGGTTTCAGACATCACGCCCTATGAAAGACTAAGAAATCTAACTCAGAAAAGCCCGAAATAGTAATTTACATATCCCAAATCATAAGTTTCAGACAGCATTCACCTACGAAATACTAAGAAACCTTAGCTCAGAAAAGTCTGAAATAGCCAACTACTCATCCCAAACTGCGAAGTTTCAGACAACAAACACCTATGAGTGACTAAGAATCCTAGCTCTGAAAAGTCCAAAAAGCAAACTATACCTCCCAAATCATAATTTTCTGAAAGGACACACCTATGAAAGGCTAAGAAATCTAACTCAGAAAAGCCTGAAATAGCAACCCACACATCCCAAATCATAGGTTTCAGACACCACACACCTACGAAAGACTAAGAAATCCGGATATGAAAAGACCGAAGTAGCAAATTACACATCCCAAACTATAGCTTTCAGACATCATTCACCTAATAAATACTATACACACTTAGCTCAGAAAATCCTGAAATAGCAAACTACACATCCCAAATCATAATGTTCTGACATCACATACCTATGAAAGGCTAAGAAACCTAATTCAGAAAAGTCAAAAATAGCAAACTACACACCCCAAATCATAGGTTTCAGACACTATACACATATGAAAAGACTAAGAAATCCAACTCAGAAAAGCCCGAAATAGAAATTTACATATCCCAAATCATAAGTTTCAGACAGCCTCACCTACGAAATACTAAGAAACCTTAGCTCAGAAAAGTCTGAAATAGCCAACTACTCATCCCAAACTCGAAGTTTCAGACAACAAACACCTATGTGTGACTAAGAATCCTAGCTCTGAAAAGTCCAAAAAGCAAACTACGCCTCCCAATTCATAATTTTCTGAAAGGACACACATATGATAGGCTAATAAATCTAGATCAGAAAAGTCAATAATATAAAAATAACAATCCCATTTCATATTTTTCATTCAACACACCAATGAAAGGCTAAGAAATAAAACTCAAACAAGTCAAAATAGAAAGCAACGTCACCCAAAAACAATGTATCAGAAACTAAACACCAATTACAGACTAAGACCTCCGGTTCTGAAAAGTCGGACATAGCAAATTACATATCCCAAATCATATGTTTCGGGCAACACACACATATGAAAGGCTAGGAAATCCAACTCAGAAAAGCCGAAGCTAGCAATCCACCCACCCAAATCATAGGTTTCAGACACTATACACCTATGAAAGACTAAGAAATCCAGCTCAGAAAAGCCTTAAATAGCAACCCACACATCCCACATCATAGGTTTCAGACACCACACGTCAACGAAAGGCTAAGAAATCCGGTTATGAAAAGTCGGAAATAGCAAATTACACACCCCGAACTATTGGTTTCAGACAACACACACCAACGAAAGACTAAGAAACCTTAGCTCAGAAAAGCCTGAAGCAGCAAACTACACATCCCAAATTATAGGTTTCAGACAACACACATCAACGAAAGACGGGTGCACGGGGAGAGCCTTTGAGGGTCTGTGGGTCCCTTGAGGATCGGTGGTCCTTTGGGAGCTCGGGGGGACCTTTGGGGACCGGGGGATGGGCTCTGGAGGCCGGGGGATGGCATTTGGGGGTCTGGGTGGGCCTTGGGGGCGCCGGTGGCCCTGGGGGTGCCGGGGGGACAGGGGGGGACCGGGGGAGGGCCTGTGGGGGGCCGGCGAGGCAGTTGGGGACCGCTGGAGGGTCTTTGGGAACTCATTGGTCCTTTGGGTGCTCGATGGGTCGTTAGTGACCGGTGGATGTCCTTTGGGGCCCAGGGGGGCTTTTGGGGCACAGGGAGGGCAGGTGGGGGGCTGTAGTGGAAGTTGGGAACCGGGTGAAGGCCATGGGGCCCCCGTTTGTCCTTTGGAAGCTCGATGGGCCTTTGGCGGCCGGTGGTGGGCCTATGGGGACATTTGGAGGGCCTTTGGAGCACAGGGCTGGCCTTTGGGGGTCTGGGGGGACAGTTGGGGCCTGCGGGGCCTTTGGGGGTCCGGTGTGGCTTTGGGGGCCCGGTGGTGGGCCTGTGGGCCCCCGTTGGTCCTTTGGAAGCTCGAGGGTCCTTTGGCGGCCGGTGGTGGGCCTTTGGGGACACAGGGAGGGCCTTTGGAGCACAGGGAGGGCCTTTGGAGCACAGGGATGGCCTTTGGGGGGCCGGGGGGCACATTTGGGGCCGGGGGGGCCTTTGAGGACCGGGGGCTTCCTTCGGGGTTGGGGTAGGAGGATTGGAACCCTTTGGGGTTGGGTTAGAGGACCTCACAACACTGTTCAAATGAAACTTGTGTATTATAACGACCACAGAGTTTCACCATTAAATTCTCTTCTAAAATCTCTTCAAAAATCTTCTTTTAAAATGTCTCTATCTGTTTCGCCGAAATAGTTCCATAACCTGTCTAAAACGGTTTCGCCCAAATTATCCCTAAACGTAAATTCAACGTGTTCCTTTGTTATTGGCATCTCTGCGCTAACGCATTTCAAATTAATAAGAAACCTGATTCCAGCGCTAAAACAATTCATCGCTAAGATGTTTCTTGCCTAATTGTTTCCGTGGACTTTGGTTATTAATATCCTTTGGAGTTCGAACAGTAGAACATTTCCCGAGGCAAAGACATTAATGACTTGGATCTATTCCTGGAGAATCGTTTCTAGGCGGAAATTTTTAAAGTCTGACAGATGATGTCATTGATCGATTGATCTGTCATGAAAGGGGAAATTAATTTGTTGTTTCTAAGGGGACTTATTTATTCACGATAGGTGAATTGAGGTCGACAGCACAGGTGTTCTGACTCGTGACTACACCAGGGCGAAAATTTTTAAAGTCTGACAGATGATGTCATTGATTGATTGATCTGTCAAGAAAGGGGAAATTAATTTGTTGTTTCTAAGGGGAATTATTGATTCACGATAGGTGACTTGAGGTCGACAGCAAAGGTGTTCCAAGGTCTATGTTGTTGTTGTTGTAAGTACACGCTCTCAGTAAATGTCAAGGTCGATGTTGTTGTTGTGAAATTTAGGTCATTGACCCCATTAGTCATGTATTTTTCCTAATGACTCCATACCCTTATTAGGTGTCCCGTCAGTATTCTATGCCCATATTAGGTGCCCCGTTCGGACCTCCTGACCCCTCTCTACTAAGGTTCTGGTTAGCTACAGGCTTCAATTATATATAGTAGGTTGTTAAAATTTTTCAGCCAATATTGTTTATTTAAACTACAGTAAGAGGTCCATAGAGTTAATAAAAACCAAATATATAGTGTATATAAGTACAAATTTAATTTTGATCAGAATTAAGGCTTTTCCATGTTTTTTTTATTATTATTGCTATTATTATTATTATTATCTTTACATTGGCTAAATGGCGTCATTAGGCAGCGCTACGTGAATCGTAGCTTTAAGAAATGAAATTTGATCATGTGATAATTTCTATACTTTTGAAGGAGAAGGAGAAGAAGAACTAATCTATTATGGGGGAGATGCAAGGAACAAAATGTATACAAATGGTTCGCTATTACGCTCTAGGGAGTTACTAGCAAACAACTAGCGCCTGAGGCCAGCACAGATGCGCAGGCTCCTCCTCCGCCCCAGTCTATCCAAAGCTACACTCTTAGTCCTCTCTTGTAAAGTTCGCACTATTTTAAATCCTTCCATATGACCTCCTCCCGCCCCATCTGGGGACAACCTAATTCTCGTTAGGTCCCATGTTAAAAGAACATCCGCTAAAAAAGAACAATCTTTGTTAATCTCTCCTCCTTCGTATATAAAATGTGTCCTAGCCATCTCAACTTTCTTTAATTATATCCCTAGAAAGTAAGACAGAAGTACATTTGCTTATTGCTTGTTATTTGACATACTGGTGAGAAAATGTAGCCTATCAGATTTATGTGCCAAGCTATGTGAGATTAAGGCTCACAGGCCATGTAAGTAAACTGGTCTTGAATGGAAAAATGTATTTTTTCATGTTTATTATCAGTTGTTTCTGGATTCTTAATTTTCTTTTTTTTTTTCAATATACTCCATCTCTTTTCTGTTTTGTAAACAACATGCTATATTTTGAAAATTTTCTATCGGGCGGTGTTCTTTTTTGGGTTCTTTTTTTCTAGTTGCAATTAGAGAACTGTTCTGAATCAGATAGATCGATTTAGTTGTTGTTAATTGTTATTCTGTGCAAGGTTTACGAAAAGTTGAGCCACACTGTTTTCTTATATTTTTTTTATTACCTTCATATTTTTTACTTTTTTTCTAGTTTCTTTTCTTGATAGTGGGTGTCAATATCAGGTTTTTTTGTAGAAAGAGTATGAAGCCCTAAAAGCTTGAATACTGGCCGTGGATGTATTTATTTCTTTATTCTAAATAAAAATTATTATTGTTATCTTTTTTATTATATTATTTCAATAGTTAATACCGCCAAATATTTTCCATATACAACCTGATTTTTTTCAGTCCTTGCGTCCCTTTACTTGGCTGTTTATCAATTTTTTACTTGACATATAATTGTTCATGTACAAGCCGAGTTTAAACGAATATATGAAATTAAATTAACTTACAGTACCCAAGATTCAAAACCTATGGCATGTAGCCCAAAGCGAGGGGTTAACAACTGGGCATTTTGAGGGACACCTGGAGGCATGAGGCACGGAGCCACGCCGGAGGCATGCCTCCGGAGGCATGCCGGAGGCATATTCCAAAGGGCGCAATATGTAAATATATACAGCTTGCCTGTTATTCGGTATCATTCGAATACTTCAGCACCTTTAAAAGCGATCTTTTAAAACTTGGAAAAAATCATTTACGGGTTTATTTTGTAAGGAAAAGATCCCTCAAGACTGAAAACAACTGATATGTACCTAAAGAAGAAGAACGGAGCACTGCAAGTTGTTGATATCCATGCAAAAACTAGGTAACCCTACGATGGCACTGATGGTGTCACTTTTTCCTATTACACATGCAGCGTTGCCACCAGCTCAAAAATAAAATTCCGATTTTTCTTTAAAATCCCGAAATTTGAAAAAAAAAATCCCGGAACACGGTTTTTAAGTTATACAACATAGGGCTGCGCGGTGATGACGTAAAAAGCAAGGTGCGAAATTCGAAGTACCGTGAAACGTGGTTTCTAGTTGTAACTAACAACTGATTGTCAATATTCCTAGTATTATTTCGAGGTTAAAATGTTCTAGTGGATTAGTTGGATCTACGACAAATATTTTAGACCAAGACAATTCGCCAAAGTTCCGAAAAAACGTGTCTACGCATCCATGTTTCATCTTTATTTGAATTTGCCGTCCAAGAATTGGCGTCACGCTTCGCAGCCCTATTCAATATGGCTTGGCCAGCGGTACTAGCTGTCTTTTATCACGTCTTCACACATCCCTTTCCCTTTTATAATACTTGTTTTTGTGTTTAGAGGCTGTACCGTGATGTACACTTCGATCTTAGATTTTTAATTATACTAAAAAAAAAGGTATAACATGCTTTGATATAATAGATTCTGAGATACACACAGGTTCGTTTTTCCTGACTGCATTTAAAAGCCAACTTTCTGGGTATTAAACATATGTCTTTGGGTATTTGAAGAGAAAACTGTAAAGCAACAGTCAGAAAAACTGTTACTACCGAGTTATTAGTAAAAAGCGCTAAGTAAAGCAACCAACTAAAAAAAATAACTAGTTTCTCAGATATTTATTGGTACGTTTCAGTAATCATCTCGATAATCACAGTTCCAATGACAATTCTAAGAGACTGGACAAATGAGCTTTAGTAAATCAAACTAAGCTCGGTTAGCACAAGTATAAACACTAAGTCTTCTACTACTAAGTCTTCTACTGAGCATAACATGTTTTCCGATGGTATTCAAGGCTTCCGCTGCCCTAGATCTCGGAATGCATTCGAGACTCATAAGATTATATCAAGAACTCAAGCGAATAGGGAACGAGGGGCACACGCACTTGAGCTGGAAGGACCAGCTCCGCCGTGGGTGGCCTCCTCGTCCGTAGGAGACATGGTTCAAGATTCTGTTCAGTTCTGTGCCCTCATGCACGTCGGTATTAAGGTTATTTTTGGTTTTTTGTTGATGGGTTGGTTGTATTTCGTTTTTGTTTTTTTGTTGATTAAGGTTGGTTGTAAAAAGGGCTGAAAAAAAAGGAAGGATAAAAGTGCCACCGCAAGAATGGGTTTCTTGTGGACGGAGGACGCCCAGTCTACGGGAGAGCAAATAGTTTTTTTTTTTTGTGTTAAAAAATTTTAAAGTTGTAAGAGTAAGCCTTTGGAAGACCACCTTTAAAATTCGAATTCGTATTAGTGAAAAATGAAAAATATGAATTTTAAGAAATTGAAGAAAAAATGCCACCGGAAAAACGTCTCCTAGAGGGGGAAGGACACCCTGGAACGGGGGGAGCGATAGATATTTGACATTAAAAAAGTTTAATGGTAGGCGTCCTTCACTGATACTAATGAAATGAATGGTATATAATATTTTTTTTTTTTTTGAAGTTTAGGAGATGTGATAATATATAAAGTTATAAGATTTATATTTCCCTTATTAAAGTATCCCTGAGTGGAGAGGAGGAGGGAGGGAAAAAAATAACAACTACCCCTGAAAAATGTTAAACAAAATTTCTTCTGTTGACACACAGAACATGGCGATGGTGGTGGCTATGGTCTTGAAGTAAATTTTGGGTTTAGCTGCCATTTTTAACATGATGATTATATCTATGACGAGCGATAAAAAAAGCGTAATCCTTTATTCGGGATAAATGAATTTAGCACTGAGCAGATGTTTCATTGAAGGCAAAAGACTATGTTGGTTCTGAGTTTCCTTAAAATGGGTTCTACTGAATATAAGACATATATCCAAGAGTCACAGTAACCCTGGTCTACCAATGCTGCAGTTAATGTGAGATCAGCATTCAGCCGTAACCACTGGAACAGAATTCCTATGTCGTCCGGGAACGGCATCGCCATATTCTGCCTGTCAGCAGAGTGGCATCTTCGCCCAGACAAGTAGCCAAACTGTAAGACCCGTCCAACTAATACTCTCTTTCCCCTGCCAACCGCTCTGTAAACGCACCATTCTCCGATACGTAATTCCGATTTCACGCCAACCTCTGCATTGGTTTGTGGTGACTCACGTAGTCCTACTCGTCGGCCCTGGACCATCACCCGTTTTAATCGGTCACTACTCAGCTTCTCAGAGCTTTCCCTCAGAAGCCACAACAGCGTAGATTTTTTTTATTGGTGTTATGGAGCCGTCAGAAGTCTTGACAAGACAAAACCTAGTATTCTTTATGTTCGTCACAGGCTCACTAACCCAATTTTTCTCAACTTGGTTTTTCACACAGTGACCAATCACTGACAAATCTTCAAAGATGCCGTCACTTTCCGAGACCGATTCAGTGTCAGTCGCGGAAGCCTTTTCCTACTTATCGGACAGAGTATTTTCCTCTGAGTCATCGTCTGAGTCACTGTCGTGAAGTACAGAAAGACGAACATTCGGTACTTGGTGACCGAAAGCAGAAAGTAGGTCGTCCGGTATCAAGGGTTTTATTATTCGCTAGTTTTCAATACGAGCTCGCCTTAGCTCGAGCTTGATTTCATCGTCCCCGGGCAAAGAAAAATCGGAACTGACAGACGCAACACCAATGGATCTAACTCGCTTGGCCTTGGGCAAGGACAACTGTTCATTTGAATATCGAGCTTCAAAATCCGTTATACTTTCATATTGACGAATTCGATGAAGAAGTTGGAGGAACGAAAAGTTTATTACTGTACTGTAAGTGCTGGTTTGAGACCGCATCTTCCTAAAAAAATCTTCACACGGTTGGCTATTCATGTCGGAGAGTTTGAAAAGACGTTCGGGCCCAAGCCGTTTGAATCGACGAATGAGAAGCACTAGGGAATGCGTATTTATCTCTAGGCAATGGTAAAGGTTTGTGGTAATAAAATTCTCGTTCGAAGCATAATGTCCACTTTTTAGGACCCAGGATCTCCAATGTTGAACGCAGTAAACAACACGACCAAGTAAAGATAATCTCTCAAGAGGAGAAAGTTTGCCGTCGTAAAAAACGCGCCGTACGCTTTCCATAAGCCAAAGATAAAACTGTGTTCCTTCGCTTCCAGGAACACGGTGTTTCAGGTGTGCCGGAGGCACAGAGCCACCAGAGGCACGAAGGAAGGTACACCTGCGACGGTCAGTTATTAGCCCCTCGGCCCAAAGAGTATGCGTAACTTATAAGACTAGAAACGTGCTTTAGTTTCGACAAAAATAAATATCAACGCCATTTAGTATTTGGCGACACTTGGCATTTGTCAATCTTTGTAATTTTTCTTTTGTCAGGAACTGAGATCAGGCACTTATTACTGCTCTAATTTTTATTTTATTACTACTCTAATTCTAATTTTAATTCTAATTAAGTTAATTATTCTTACTATTACGCCGAAAGAAATGCCAAGGATTGCCAATTGCTAGATGGGGTTGATAGGTTTTTTCCTCAACACTAGCGCCAATTCCCAGTCTTATGAGTTGCCCATATTGGCACTACTCGTCAGTCCGGTATCAAAATAACATATCTCCATAATTGTAATTTTCAGAAGAGCAGAAAAAAAAACCTCACAACTTTGTTTTCCCCTCTGATAACCGTAAAACAAAACGGATTGATACGTATTGATTTTACATATCGACCCTTTTTTACGATTATCGAAAGGGAAATAACAAAGTTGTGTTTTTTTTTTGTTTGCTCTTCCGGAAATTTACAATTATGGAGATACGTCCGTTTGATACCCAACTGAAGCACTGTGTCTGTATCTCTTCACCGAACCATTGAGAATTGCAATGTTGTTAAAGAAAGACCTGCTGTAGCTTAATTTCATGGATTTAATGGTTTTAGTATTGTTCTGTTTTACATTCATAGATAAATTTATTAATATACGTGCAATGGTGTGATAACTTCGATTGGAAAAGCTAATCCCTAACGCCGTAAGTAAAATGTCATTTTACTATTAGAGGCGCCTGTTCACGAGAATTTAGAAGGGGGAGGGTTGAAGGATTATTTTCGAGCTGTTTTACAGAGATACGAAATAAAGGTATTTTCTAAATCTGGGGGGGGGCATTTTAGTTCTATTTTGTTTCTCAATGAAAATACAGAAACAGTTTTTTTTCAAAATGTAGGGGAAGGTCAGTTACCCCTCCCCCCCACCATATTAATGGCATCCCTGTCTACTAGGAGCTTCAGCTAGTTTTTATTATTATTGTTGTTATTATTATTGCTTTGCGTTTTATTTATTTGTAAAAAAATAAAGGACTATGAAGCCTTCTTCTTTCTCTTGATAATTGCTTTGCGATTCTTGCGATTCAATTTTTGGAGAATGTAACTTGTTTCTACAAAGATTCTAAGTCCTTTTTTCCAAATTGGACAGTCCTAAAGAATTTTGGAGTAAAGAAAACTGGGCTATATTTGCTTTCGAAAAAGAAAGGACCATTTTTGCTACAGGACTTATTTCTGCTTCTCTGAGTAACAGAAAACTTATTATACGCCTCAGAGAAAAAATTAAATGAAAACGGGGACGAAATCAATTTGACGCTAGAAAAGCTATCGATAGAATCCATTATTATCTTAGAAAAGACAATTAATAATGCTGGTTTGATTGCTAGACGCAATTTTTATTTACTAGGATATTGATTCGAAATAGACCTCCCAGCCCAGATTTGCTCAAAATTTGAAACCAGTCTAATAAATGAAAAGAAAAATATTTGCAGTTTTTCGGATTTCCAACCGATTGCTAGTTGTGAAGAGACATAATTTAAAACCGTCATCTATTTTTGGCATTGGAATATTTTTGAGAGTAAAGAAGCAGAATAATTCTTGAAGTTTAATTTTTTAATATTAACGGTGACCAATGGACTTTCACCCCCTATCTACTATTAACGAAATAATGGTACCCCCCACAAAATCCTACGTCAAGTTGGTAGAAAAAAATGAAAAAATCGGTAGCCTATTACGTTGCTCGCAAAATGATTAGCTATCCAAAATATAAAAAAAAATTCAGAAGCTAGTAGCAATAGTTAAAATAAGTAGAAAAAATAAATTGGGCTGAATTTTTGGCTTGACTTGGATTATTTTGTACAGTAGCAAAGAAAAAAAAATAGACGGGAGACTTTTTTGAAGACAATGACAACGTAACAATTAAAAATGAAAATTGTAGTTGTCTGAATTAATTAGAGATAACTTTTTACGTCAACCTTTCAATTAGAGATAACATGAAAATGGTGACATCTTGCGCTTGCCAGTGTTTACTAAGAAGACAACTAATTTTAAACTGATGAGATTGATCAAATATTTAAGCATCAAGACTGAGATGTCGGGAAAATCCTGGTTAACTTTGCACAATTGTATTATAGACTTCCAAATGTTAATTTACCAGATTCAGCTTACCAAAGAAAATTACCAAATTGAACAGATTTTGCCAAACTTAATTTACAAGTTTTGATGTAGCATTTACAAGTTTTGACGTAGCCTAGGAAATGCTAAACTTCTTCCCTGTAGGAGGGTAGCTTACACTACTGTTCAAATGAAGGGTAACTTACACTACTGTTCAAATGAGAATAGCTGTTGGCTATAGTTGTAGACTGTAGCCTAAAATCGTTAGGATGCTCTTGAAATTGGGATTCCTCCCAATATTTTATAGCCCGCCTTGGTATATTACGAGTAATTTAAAAAAACGAAAAAACTACTGATGATATTTCATGTTGCTTGTATGATTATAGAAACTAGCGCTTTACTGAAAACACAAAACAATATAGGAGTTTTGGTAAGGTTAAGTAACTCGATTAAGAACACTTTTTACAAAATGAAAACTTATATAGAAGCAGTTAAATTTATTTCGAAGCTCAAACAAGGGTAGTGATGCGTTTTTTTGTTTAACAGTATTTCCAACGTTTAGGTTCCCCTTTAGATTATTAGAAATTGTGACACCAAGGAGTTGAACTTGTTCAAACTCCTTTATTTGGAGTAACTAGGGGCTCGAGGTCGATTATTTCATGTTGTATCTTCTTTCTATTTTTGTTGTGTTGAGATAAAAGTCAAATTTTAAGTTGCTTTTAAAAGCTCCTCTATTATAGCAATGCTTGTAAACAGGCTGTCCATGTTGACACTCTGGTTGCTACCAAGCTGCTTTTTTGTAAGATCTTTCACAGAATTACTCAGGCAAGGAAAGTCTTTCAGTATTAGTTCCCCCGGTACTTATGCATTATGCCGGCACCGCTATATACTGTATGTGGAATATCATACGGGAAATGAAAACAAAATAGGATGAATATATAATAGTTTAGAAACAAATTTTTGCTATATATTTGCGCATTAGGGGGGGGGGGTGAAGCATAGCATATATTAAATACGTAACCTAACCTATTTACCTTCCCCCCTAAACCCCAAAAAACAATCGTTTAAATATTTCAAATTCCATGAAAAACAACGCTTTGCAATCAATTTAGGTCTTGCAAATAGCCGTTTGACGGGTGACTATAGCATTTTCCGTTTGACATTCCACATACAGTATTTAGCGGTGCCCGCATAATGCATAAGTACCAGTTCTCTTTTCTCAAACGTGGTCTTTCATCAACCATGTCTACTACTTGCTTCCGACATCACAATTTTTTTTTACCGTATTTGGCTGGTTTATTCGGTGTGTACCTTTGCAATGTAAGTTTCATCTACTAATTTGCACAGACTCCTCACAGGTCTTCATCAGATGAACGACTGGCATACAGAATACTATCCAAGTCCAAGCCACTACGGTCCAGAAGATGCATATAGTATTGGTTTCTAGGTCGAGCTGGAGGTTGTCAAATTTTGTAGAAAATAATTTCTGGTTGGTATAATATAACCCGGTTAACGTTCCAGGTTTAATTGTCAACAGTCGCGTAACGAAAATCCGCACAGGCCACACAGTTGATTAATGATAACCGATTCTCAGTTTTAAGTGAAAATTTGTTTATTTCATAGTACTATCTATGTTTACATGTAACAATAGTAGTAAACACAATAATAATAGCTCATTATGGTACAATTTTTCATAAAAAAAAAATGTCTACATTCAGTCAAAATCTAATTTGGGGTTGTATAATATTATGCGCGGCCAGGAGAGTTTTCAGTCATTTCAAAAGCGGCCCGCGAAATCATTCGGGTCGGCCACCCTGTACTTGTACAATAATAGTTTAGCATAAGGGTTGTTCCTTATTTGGATGGTTCTTGCTTAATAGCGTTTGTGAAAAATAATAACAATGATTACAACTGTAAACCCTAGCTTCAGCAAAGCACAAATACACATTCATAAATTAAAAAAAAGGGACTATTACGCATAATTAAAAAACTAAATTAAACCACATAAAAAATGAAGATATACTAGACAAATAAAATTACTTTATATGCACCTGTTAAAGCTATAATAAAAATAAGCTTATCCATACAAAAAAAAATGGTGGTGGTAATTGAGACGATATCAAACTTTCCAAATTCTTATTGATGCGGTACCCTCTAAGCCCAATGATTCATTCCCTTTTCAGCTTCTTGTGTAGTCTTTAAAACCGATAGGACTGCCGTGAAGGTGAAGGAGGGGTTTTTTACCCGCTTACATCGGTGCTCTCGGGGGGGGGGGAATGAAAATAAGGAATGGATATACAGCCCAAGTAAAAACTAGGGAAGGCACTTACATTTATCTACCTCCATTCTTTTATTACACATTCTTTATGAATTCGGAAAATATTGCGCTGTGTGCATTATATAGGTGAGCGTTGGATCTACGGGCCATATTAGAATGTGTGTAAGTGCTTCCAATCTACTTTGTCGTCTCCTTTCCTAAATTTAAGGCTTAAAATATTCTGTGACAATAGGCCATAACTAAAATGATAGTCAAATTTGACCTATATTGTAGCTCATGTCCTTGGAACTTCCTTGTCAAGCCTTACTTTCCAAGAAAAGAAGACTGTAAACCGAACTTTTATTTTCAAAGTTTTAAGGAGCCCTCATTCCCAGATTCTTGAAACCATTACAAGTAGGGGTTTT
This sequence comes from Artemia sp. Qi Xiang Cuo, assembly GCF_049724085.1. Lineage (NCBI taxonomy): Eukaryota > Metazoa > Arthropoda > Branchiopoda > Anostraca > Artemiidae > Artemia > Artemia sp. Qi Xiang Cuo. The sequence goes on along the minus strand of NC_142799.1, from coordinate 74,890,632 downwards.
AAAGCACATTCCTGGGCCCTAATTGATGCTGTAGATCTATTTAAGTTTCAGCTATCTTGCTAAGTTAGTAAGAAATCCTCTCTTTTCCACCTTTCGCCAGAACAAGGGCGCTTTCAAAAAACACATAATGTTGCTTTTTCTTATCGAAAAAATTACATGGATTTTTTTTTTTGCCAAAGTGCTCTAAATATTTATTGAAGAAGTTAAAATCCTTATTTGTCCAAAAAGCTTCTCAATTTTAATCAGTGGCGTCGTTTGGGGAGGGCAAGAGGGGCAGTTGCCCCCCCCCCAATAATTCGGAGCAAACTTTATAATTCATTAAGCAATTTTAAAACTGTTGCTTGTTTAAAACTTCAAATTTGCTCTTTACTTGAAGCAGATATCTTTTTTTAATTAATCCCAGCCCGTTTTTAATATATAAAAACGAAAAAACAGCGGTCCATTGCGCTTCCTCATTAATAGTTATGCAAATATACCGTCTTTGAAGTCTTATCATTAAGGAAATAGGTCATGTACTTCTTATACAAGCTCAGCGTAACATCAACCAGGGAGAGTTTTGCTCTTGTTGGAAGAAGGGTTGCCACCCCTAGTGATTTATCACTATTTCTAGTGATTTATCACTAGTTCTAGTGATTTATTATCTTGCTTAGTGATTTTTTTATCACTAGTGATTATAGTGATTTTTGTTCTAAAACTAGTGATTTTTCTGAAATCTAGTGATTTTTCACATTATAGCGCGTAGATTCATGATTCAATCGAATGAATCATACAAGAAGTAATTAATAAAAAAAAAAACGCAAAATAGTTATTCACTGAAGTTCCTAATGTATTCTAGATTAGCATTTATCCAAATATACCACCTTTGAAACTTCGGATTTCCCACCATACGTCCATATTAGATTTAGACAGGTTTACCCCAGAGCGCTATCAGCAAGATGGTACGCGAACTTATTTAATCTGAAAATTGAAAAACTGCTTTATAATCCCTATTTTACAACATTTGCTCCGGTCGAATTTTGTCTTCAAATTTATGATTTTTACTCTCTATAGTCAATCATTTCCAAATTAGATTTTCATTTGTTAAAACCTTTGAAACTTGAGTGGTTAGGGGATTTGAACACACCCTCTAATCAAGGAGGCACACTTGTGCCTCTATCCAGAGGTGAGCCACCACCCTGTTAAGCGCTTTCCGATCCTGGAGGCCGCAGTGAGATGGTGGCGATCGTAATTCTTAGCTAAATATTAAACAAAAAAACGGGCACAATTTCATTCTCCTCCAACTTTGTCTTCGTGGGGTCAACTGGGCCGGACCTTTCCACCCTCCCACCACAGCCCCCCTTTAACATTGTCCGATTGGGCTGAAATTTAGAGGTTAAGCTTTCCTAGGGCCCGGGAGCTTATCTTCGAAATTTCAGCTTAATCCGATCACTCAATGTTTCAAAAAACCAAATATAGCCACTTAAAATTCATTTTTTTTTTCTTATCCACGCCTACAGGCCACAGCTGGCAACTGATCTGGGTGAATGAGGACTCATTCGAAGCAGAATTCGACCTGTTAGGGCCTTTTGATATTTTCAGACCGAAAAATTATCCCCGAATTTACATTTACGAAAAACCTCGTTTTCCTATAAGAACCCGCCATAAGCGGGCTAGCCCGCGAAGACGCGGGCTCGTTTTCCTATAAGAGCCCGCAAGCGATTTCCGGTCCTAGCGGTCGCAGAGAGACAGCGGTATTCGCATTTTGTAGCCCAAGCTCAAACTAAGAAACGTGCGAAATTTCACCCCCCTCCAACTTTATCAAGGAGGCACACTTGTGCCTCTATAAAGAGGCGACCCACCACAATGTTAAGCGATTTCAGGTCCTAGAGGCCGCAGAGAGACGGCTGTGATCGCATTTTGTAGCCCAAGCTTAAACTAAGAAACATGCAAAATTTCATCCTCCTCCGACTTTGTCTTCATGGGGTAAACTGGGCCGGAAGTTTCGACCCTCCCACCACAGCCCCCCTTTGACGTTGTCCGATTGGGCTGAAATTTAGAGGTTAAGCTTTCCTAGGGCCCGGGAGCTTGTCCTTCAATTTCAGCTCAATCCGATCACTCCTTCCCTGTTTTCCAAAAACCAAATATCAAGTTTTGCTTGCGTCAAAAAGATTCCCGTTACTAAAAAACAATTACAGTTATGTCTCTTTAGTGCAGCGGTTGATACTCCTGGCTGTCAGGCGGAAAACCCGGGTTCGATTCACCGGTAGATAAAATTTTTTATATACTGAATTTAAATTTTAAAAAAGAAACTCAGTTTCTTTTTTAAATTATTTAAAAAAATTACGTTTTCTAAAGAGTTAAAGAGGCTGAGTTATAAGGTCAACCCTTAAAACAGCCTGTCGAGAAAGAAAAGAATAATACACAATCATCTAACAGTTAGTCAAGCAATAATAAGTAATAAACTGTACAAAAACGTGCAGAAATTATTTGAAAAAAACTACGTTTTCTAAAGAGTTAAATAGGCTGAGTTACAAGGTCGAACCTTAAAACGTACAGGGATTAGGAGGCACAGTTGCGGGGCTGCCGCCCCCCAAACCCCCCGCTTTCGCAGCCTGTAAGTAAAAAAAAAGTTTTTTAAAGTGAAAGTAAGGAGCGACATTAAATCTTAAAACGATCAGAAATTATTCCGTATATGAAAGGGGCTGTGCCCTCCTCAACGCCTCGCTCTTTACGCTAAAGTTTTTATTGTTAAAAAAAAGAGTTGTGAGAAAGTCAAACTTTAGCGTAAAGAGCGAGGCGTTGAGGAGGGCACAGCCCCTTTCATATACGGAATAATTTCTGATCGTTTTAAGATTTAATGTCGCAATAGGTTTCATATTGATTTAGTGAGATTAGTGCAATACTCTCAGCCAATGGGTCGGCAAATGTA